>NC_138772.1:436977188-437104688 GCF_965119305.1 Pelophylax lessonae | reverse complement strand
CTCTTGCAGTGCCTTTGCTTATTGTAGGATAATCTGCCAATGATTATTGTCTGGTGTCTATTAACCCTTCAGTGCTTTACCTGTGGTATGTTAACTCTTCGGTGCTATTGACTATGTGTGTGTGGTAATGACTGCTGTGCTTTAATATGTTAGTTCCAATGCCTAATGCCTAATGGGTTGAAATTCAGTGCTTCTGCTTAGTTAAGCTGACTGCTTAGCTAATATTACCTTCAGTATCTACTCTGATGTGTCTTGGACCTCACTGCAATATCCTTGCACATGCCTTTAAACAGCAGAATGGGAATGGGAATGAAAATTAAGGCCTATACTGCGGCTTATATTTTGCGGTCTTTGTTAAAGTTTACTTCAGTAACCAAGTGAGCGGTGGAAGTGAAACTTTGAGATCTTCGGTCCCTGGATGCAGTCAGCACTATCTAAAGTGGGATTAAGAGTCTTTGGGGCAATCAAAGCTCTAGCCTCTAAGCACATGTTACCAAATGTTGTTACAACAGAGAGACATCTGTCCAGCTCTTGTCCAGACAGATTTCAAGGTTTCTATTCTAGATTGTTCTTAGTCAAAAGAAAGAAACAAACTTGGGTCCAGGAATGGATCTGAAGGCATGAAGCAGATGGAAGGATCGAGATCCAAATACTTCATATGGAGTCACTGCAGTCAATCACTCAAGCCGTTAAATCAGGCAGCTGAATGTTGTCTCTAGATCTAGTAGATGTATACTTACCCATTTCTGTATATTAACGCTTCTGCAAATACCTTCTCTAGGGTGTTTCAGAGTTTCAGTTCAAGTTCATTTGATAATCTTTGATGTTTACATATGCCCAGGACACTTTGGCACATAACTTCCAGTAGTTGCCATCTTGTATGAATAAGGGTTACAGGTGATTCATTAATTGGACAACATCCTGCTGGTGGCATTTCAATTCTAACTGAATTTGGATGGATCATCAACTGGGAAAAGTCAACCAATCTTATTACAGTAATAACATTCCTGGAAGCAGTCCTGGACACTCAGGAGAATACTGTAGAGTCTCCCTTTAGAAAAGGGGACAATATTAGTATCCCACTTGGGACAGGTGATAGCTCTATCCCAGTGATGGTGAACCTTGGCACCCCAGATGTTTTGGAACTAGTTTTCCCATGACGCTCAACTACACTGCAAAGTGCATGAGCATTATGGTAAATGTAGTTCCAAAACCTCTGGGGTGCCAATGTTGTCTGTTGCAATCCAAGGGGTCTGAGGGGATCACTGAAAACAGGATCTCTAAAGTAATGGAAGATTTTCTTCCTGCCCCAAAGAATCAGGTTGATCCTTCCTATGACACGGTCTCTTTGGTGGTGGCTAAAGGCAGGGAAACACCACTAGACATTTTAGATATGATCTAAATTGGATCCCTTGTGAATAGTTAGTGGAGGTGATGAACAGATTTAAGGGGAAGTATGGAACTATGGAAGGAAGTGTGTAAAATCGTAAAAGACGCAGCAATCAAAACCATCCCAAAGAAGAAAAAATGCAAGAAAGCAAAGTGGCTATCTACTGAAGCCATCCGAATAGCTGAACAAAGAAGGAAGGCAAAAGGCAGAAAATATACCCAACTGAATGCAGACTTCTAGAGGATAGCAAGAAGAGACAAAAATACCTTCTTAACCCCCTTAGCGGTATCCCTGAGCGTGACTCAGTGTGGATTTTTCATGCTAGGATTGGTATCCCCGAGTCACGCTCGGGGTAGATGTGCAGAGCCTGCAGCGGAGTTCCTTACCTTCTCCTGGCGATCCAGCGATGATCTCCCATTGCTGTGATGGCCAGCCCTCGTTCGTCGGTCTGATGACTTCCTGGTTCCGTTCCCTGCAGCAGCAATGGTGCATGGGAGCGGAACTGGGAGGGAAATTCAAATGTTGCACAAAACACAAACACATAACATTTATATATTATATATATATATATATATATATATATATATATATATACAGTATATACATATATATATATATACACACATATATACACATATATATATATATATATATATATATATAATATATAACGCATGAATTATAATCTAATCAATAATATAATTTTATTATATAATATAATAAAATATATATATATTATATATATTATATTATATATTATATAATAAAATTATATTATCGATTAGATTATAATTCATGCATTTGTGTTTCAAATTTATCACATCTGGGATGTCTACTAGAGTCTTGTTTTGGTCAGGTTTAAGTCAGTAATTACTAAGAATTGTAGGCCTATAGTACATAACGCCAAATTTCCATGCAAAAAATTGTACCGCTTTTGGTACATTAATCCTGACATAATCATACCGCCAGGGAGGTTAAGCAATCAATGCAAGGAATTAGAGGCAAACAACAGAATGGGAAAGACTAGAGTGCTTTTCAAGAAAATTTGAGATATCAAGAGAAAGTTTTGTGCAAAGATGGGCACAATAATAGACAAAAATGGCAAGGACATGACAGAAGCAAAAGAGATAAAGAAGAGAGGGCAAGAATACACAGAATATCTTTACAAGAAAGATCTGAATGTCCCATATAACCACGATGATGCAGTCACTGACCTTGAACCAGATATGCTGGAGAGTGAAGTTAAGTGTGCTTTAGAAAGCATTGCTAATAACAAAGCTAGTGGAAGTGATGGTATCCCAGCTGAGGTATTTAAAATCTTAAAAGATGATGCTGTTAAAATGCTGTACTCAATATGCCAACAAATTTGGAAAACTCAACAATGGCCACGGGATTGGAAGAGGTCCGTTTACCAATACCAAAAGATACCGATACCAAAGAAGGCCAGAGCCAAAGAATTTTCAAACTACCGTACGATCGCACTCATCTCACATGCTAGTAAGGTTATGTTGAAAATTCTACAAGAGAGCTACCATAAGTACAAAAGTACAAGCTGGATTTCGAAGAGCCAGAGGAATTAGAGATCAAATTGCCAGCATTCGCTGTATCATGGAGAAAGCAAGGGAGTTACAGAAGAATGTTTACTTCTGTTTATTGACTACAGTAAAGCCTTTGATTGTGTGGATCACAACAAGATGCGGCAAATACTGAAAGAAATGGGAATACCAGACCACCTCACCTGTCTTCTGAAAAACCTGTATGCAAGTCAAGAAGCAACAGTTAGAACAGGACATGGAACAACTGACTGGTTCAAAACTTAGAAAGGAGTGCAGCAAGGATGTATATTGTCACCCTAGTTATTTAACCTATATGCAGAGTACATCATGCGAAATGCCAGGATCGACGAATCACAAGCCAGAATTAAGATCGCAGGGAGAAATATCAACAACTTGAGATATGCAGACGATACCCCACTAATGGCAGAAAGTGAAGAAGAACTAAATAAATATAATGACAACGTGCCGTATAGTCAAAGCTATGTTATTCCCAGTAGTAACCTATGGCTGTGAAAGTTGGACCATAGAGAATGCTGAATGCCAAATAATTTTTGTTTTTGAACTATGGTGTTGGGGAAGACTCTTGAAAGTCCCTTGGGCGGCAAGACGATCAAACCAGTCAATCCTAAAGGAAATCAACCCTGAATATTTTGCTGCTCCTGAAACTCAAATACTTTTGCCACCTAATGCAGAAGAGGACTCATTGGAAATAACCCTGATGCTGGGAAACATGGAAGGAAAAAGGAGAAGAGGATGACAGAAAACAAGATGGATAGATAGCATCATCGAAACAATAAACATGAAGTTAAGCAAGCTGCCGGAGGCAGTGGAGGACAGAAAAGCCTTGCCCGCTATGGTTCATGAGGTCACAAAGAGTCGGACAGGACTAAACAACTTAACAACAAAGCCATGTAATCTTTTTAGCTGTCATCAGCTTCCTGACATACCAATTATCACAACTGGGATCTCTTCACTTGTTGAGGTCCTCAATTCAATTACCTCTTAGTTCGAGGTCTGTAGCGTGTACCGATGGAGGACAACGTTTTCAACATAAGAGTTGACAGTGGCTCCAAGGCATTGAAGGCATTTTGGCAACATAGCCTAGACGGCCTTAGTTATTCTGTAAATAGACAACAAGATTGTAATGTCCTATTTTCGTTGTCAGGAAGGAAACAAGTTTGTTCACATATATCAGTGGTATCTCCCCTTCAGGTTTGGCAACAGCAGAACCTGTTTCATCTCATCGCTCTTTGCATTCTGGCTTCTTAGAATTTCCTGTCAGTCACTGTGAGATGCAAAGCCTTGGACATCAAGGGATAATTTCTAAACCAACAGGCAAATCAGTGGATCGACAACAAAAAAAGGTTATCGGGCTCTCAGCCTGTTAGTAATGTCTATGAACATGAATTGCAGTTGATTCCTGGCAGTGTATGTACTTATATCTAGCTGGGTCTGCATCTTAGGTTAAATATATCCAGCTGTCCCAGTGATCTTCAAGCTCCTCAAGTCATGCCAGTATGTTAAAGGCAATCATTTTCTTCATGCCTTGCAGGCTATGGAATCCTCAAGGGCAGTTTGGTCCTGGAGCCTCCTATTCTCTTTTCTGAGATTCCAGACCTTGCACAGTAAGGCCAAAACACTGTTAAAGCCAGGGCACCTACTGCAAAAGTTGATGTATACTAAAGCATGGGAAAATCTGCAGAATTTTAAAAGATTGAATCCTCTGTTCCCTTCTGTAAAGATTATGAATTTTCTGCAAGTAGGCCTGAAAATGGGATTAAGTGTTAGTTGAGTCTTGAGCATGTCCTCACTGTCTGGAATCCAATGGCCATTGCATATCCTGGAAAACAAATTCCCAAAGGTCTCTGCAATAATCCACCTTACATGAAAATTATTCTTTCCTCTTTTCAAATAGTACTGGTCATGTTGTCTCATCATCCCATCATCTTCTAGATAAGATTTCCTAATATGGCCAGTAACACTAAAAGTTGAATTTCTTACGACTTTCATGTTTGGGAGAGGCAACTCAGATATTAAAGTGTCAGGATGTAAGCTACCATTTTACAAACAGAGTAGCTATAAAATATTTTCTTCAGTTCCATCTGAGTTAGGACATCATCATCCTTTTCAGCATGTCCAAACTGAAATGTCTGAGTCATCACAAGTAGGGTTGAGCGAACACCTAGATGTCCGTGTTCGACGGGTTCGGCCGAACTTTAAAAAAAAGTCCGGGTCCGTGTCCCGGACTTTTACCGAACTTTTCCCGGACACCGAACCCCATTGAAGTCAATGGGGACCCGAACTTTAAGGCACTAAAATGGCTCTAAAACACCAAAGGAAAGGGCTAGAGTGCTGCAAATGGCAGCAAAACGTAATTAAGAGCATGGCAAGTGCTCTGCAAACAAATGTGGATAGGGAAATAACTTAAAACAACAAAAAAAAAACAGAAAAATAAAACAATGTTCTTCTTCATCTCTGAAGGACGAGGCCCATATGGAGTAGGAGGGAGGTTGAGGTGGTGGTGGATGTGGCGGTGACATAGGCGTGCGCACAGGGTGTGCTGGGTGTGCCTGGGCACACCCTAATCACCTAGGGCACATAGCATTGCCAGTGAGGAGATGGGAAAGATCTCCCTGGGACCTGCTCTGCTCTATTTCTCCTTGCCTACAGGTACATGGCCCCGATACATTACTCTCCCTGCTGGCAAACACATGCATGTGTATTTCAACTTTGGGGTGCACACCTTAATGCAATAGGCTGCGCACACCTATGGGCGGTGTAGGTGGAAGCGGCGGTGGAGGAGGACCAGGGCCGGATTAACAGCATCATGGGCTTGGTGCTGAGGATTTTGAAGGGCCTTAAGGGCCGTGCCTTGCCATGCACCCAGAGGAGGAAGGGTGCAGCCATGCATGCCTAATTCAACATGGGATGCTGTCTCTGAAGCCCATAAACACATCCATGCATCGCCAACTGTCCCTCCTTGTCCGGCCTTCACGCTGTGTGGGGAGGTTCTGAGGGTGCTGCCTGGGGAAGCGAGCATAGAAGCCAGACTTCTGTGTTTACAAGTGACAGAAGAGCGGTAACAGTGAATATGGCCAACCCGGGGCCTATATAAAAGGTAGGGGCCTGGAGCTGCAGCTCCAATAGCCCCTACATTAATCTGGCCCTGAGGAGGAGGACGAGGTAGCCAACACTGCTTCTTTTCAAAAATTTTAAATGAGGGTACACCCCAAAAGAGTGAGAAAGAGCAAAAATGGAACAATGGGTGGGTAAGGTCGGTATCCATTGCTATTCTGCATAAGGTACGGAAAAGTCCCGTGGGATCCATGCCTGGTTCATTTTAATGAACGTGAGCTTGTCCACATTGTCTCTGGACAGGCGGCTGCGCTTGTCTGTTATAACGCCCCCAGCCGTGCTAAATACCCGTTCAGATAATACACTGGCTGCAGGGCACGCCAGCACCTCCAAGGCGTAAAGGGCAAGCTCAGGCCATGTGCCCAATTTGGAGACCCAGAAGTTGAAGGGGGCAGACCCGTCATTCACTACATGTAGGCGTGTGCACACATACTGCTCCACCATGTTGGTAAAATGCTGCCTCCTGCTAAGACGTTCCATCTGAGCTGCTGGTGCTGCTGTTTGTTGTGGCGTGCTGACAAAGCTTTTCCACATTTCGGCCATGCTAACCCTGCCTTCTGAGGTGCTGGCGGTGCCCTGGTTGCGTTGGCGACCTCCTCCTCCTCCTCCTCTGCCTTGTGCTTCCACTGTGGCCCCGCTGTCAGATGGGAATGCCAGCAGCATGGCGTCTACCAGCGTGCGCTTGTACTCGCGCATCTTGCGATCGCGCTCCAGTGAGTGAATTAAGGACGGTACGTTGTCCTTGTAACGGGGATCCAGCAGCGTGGCCACCCAGTAATCAGCACAAGTTAGAATGTGGGCAACTCGGCGGTCGTTGTGGAGACACTGCAGCATGTAATCGCTCATGTGTGCCAGGCTGCCCAGAGGCGACGAAAGGCTGTCCTCTGTGGGAGGTGTATCGTCCGTGTCCTCTGTATCCCCCCAGCCACGCACCAGTGATGGCCATGAGCTGGCCTGGGTGCCACCCTGCTGTGAACATGGTTCCATCTCCTCCTCCAGCTCCTCCTCCTCCTCATCCTCCTCATCCTCCAGAACTGTGCCCCTGCTGGACAATTGCGTCCCTGGCGTTTGCGTGTGCAGGAACCCACCCTCGGAGCCCCTTGCGAATGACTGCCCTGAAAGCCTTGGAAATGTTACCTCTTCATCCTCCTCCTCCTCCTCATCCTGTGCCACATCCTCTTCCATCATCGCCCGAATTGTTTTTTCAAGGAGGCATAGAAGTGGGATAGTTAAGCTGAGAACGGCGTCATTGCCACTGGCCATGTTGGTGGAGTACTCAAAACAGCGCAACAAGGCACACAGGTCTCGCATGGAGGCCCAGTTATTGGTGGTGAAGTGGTGCTGTTCCGCAGAGCGACTCACGCGTGCGTGCTGCAGCTGAAACTCCACTATGGCCTGCTGCTGCTCGCACAGTCTTTCCAGCATGTGCAAGGTGGAGTTCCACCTTGTGGGCACGTCACATATGAGGCGGTGAGCGGGAAGGCCGAAGTTACGCTGCAGCGCTGCCAGGCGAGCAGCAGCAGGGTGAGAACGCCGAAAGTGCGCACAAACGGCCCGCACTTTCTGCAGCAGCTCTGACATATCGGGGTAGTTTTTAAGGAACCTCTGCACCACCAAATTCAGCACATGCGCCAGGCAAGGGATGTGCGTCAAACCGGCTAGGCCCAGAGCTGCTATGAGATTTCGCCCGTTATCACACACCACCAGGCCGGGCTTGAGGCTCGCTGGCAGCAACCACTCATTTGTCTGCTGTTCCATGCTCCTCCACAACTCCTGCGCGGTGTGTGGTTTGTCCCCCAAACAGGCAAGTTGTAAAACTGCCTGCTGTCGTTTACCCCTGGCCGTGCTGAAGTTGGTGGTGAAGGTGTTACGCTGTCCGGATGAGGAGGCGGTAGAGGATGAGGAAGCGGAGTAGGAGGAGTTACGAACAGGAGGCAAACTGAAGCGCCCTGCAATCCTCGGTGGTGGAAGGACATGCGCCAAATTGCTATCCGCCTCAGGCCCATCCGCCACTGCATTTACCCAGTGTGCCGTTAGGGAGATATAACGCCCCTGACCGTGCTTACTGGTCCACGTATCCGTAGTTAGGTGGACCTTGGCACAGATGGCGTTACGCAGTGCACACCTGATATTTTCCCCCACTTGGTTGTGCAGGGAAGGGATGGCTTGCCTGGAAAAGTAGTGGCGGCTGGGCACGACGTACTGTGGGACAGCCACCGACATAAGGTTTTTAAAACTGTGCGTCTCCACCAGACGGAATGACAGCATTTCAAAGGCCAATAATTTTGAAATGCTGGCATTCAGGGCCAGGGATCGCGGGTGGGTAGGGGGGTACTTCCTCTTCCTCTCAAGTGTTTGGGAGATGGAAAGCTGAACGCTTCCACGGGACATTGTGGAGATGGTTGTTGGTGACCCAGGTGGTGGTGTTGCTGACAGATCGTCTGTTTGCGGGGTGGCAGGTGCCGGTATCACTACAGATGTGGCTGGAGCGGCCGAGACTGCAGCAGAAGAGGAAGCAGGATGAGCCAGAGACGTTTCTTGGTTTTGAAGGTGTGTACTCCACTGCAGCTCGTGCTTTGCACTTAGATGCCTGATCATGCAGGTTGTGCTCAGGTTGAGAAGGTTCATGCCTCGCTTCAAGCTCTGATTGCACAGGGTGCAAACCACTCGTGTCCTGTCATCAGCACATTTTCTAAAGAACTTCCACGCTAGAGAACTCCTTTGAGCTGACTTTGGTGCGCTCGTTCCCTTGCTGCGTTGGGCAGTAGCGGGCGTAGTGTCTAGGGCACGGCCGCTCCGCTTCTGCACCCTGCTCCCTCTTCTGCTGTGCTGGTGGCTCTGTGCGACCACCGCCTCTTCCTCCAAACTACTCAGGTCACCTGCATGACGTTCATTCCATGTGGGGTCGAGGACCTCATCGTCCTCCACATCATCTTCCACCCAGTCTTCACCCCTGCCCTCCTTGTCGGTCTCCACAATGCTGAACGCCGCAGCAGTTGGCACCTGCGTTTCGTCATCATCGGAGACGTGCTGCGATGATCCTTGCATGTACTCATCTTGAGAAATAAGTGGTTGGGCATCGCTGCACTCAATCTCTTCCACTTCTGGGGCAGGGCTAGGTGGATGGCCCTGGGAAACCCTGCTGACAGAGTCCTCAAAAAGAATAAGAGACTGCTGTATGGCTTGGGGCTCAGACTGCTGGCCTGATTTGCAAGGGGGTGAGGTGAAAGACGGTTGGACATTGGCTGCAGGTACCAACTCTGACCTTTCTGCAGTAGACTGGGTGGGAGACAATGTGAAGGAACTGGAGGCACTGTCAGCAGCAAACCAATCTACTATCGCCTCAACTTGTTCTGGCCTCATCACTTCTAGGGGCGTTTGATGCCCTACCAAATACTGATGCAGGTTCTGTCGCCTACTCACACTTGAGGAAGGTGTTTCACTTGTGCGTGTAGCTGGCACAGATCGACCATGTCCTCTCCTTGCAACAGGAGCTCTACCAGCAGCACCACGACCCAGGCCACGGCCCTTATTTGACGGTCTCCTCATATTTCTGTAATTTAAGATCTTGCCCTAGAAAGGTTTTTATTGAATAGCGGAATAGAAAATATGATCCAAAAAAAGTGTATGTATATCACACGTACACAACCACACTAGGCCCCAATTACTATTGTTTGTACCCTTAAAAGGCTAGATGAGGAGTAGGGGGAGTATGGAACAGGCAGCACCCTCAAACCTTCAGAAGTATGAGATGAACCCCAACAACTTGGAAAGGTGGATCTCTCTCACACGTACCGACACAGACTATCCCGCAATTCAATTGATCCTCAAAGGTTTTTATTGAATAGCGGAATAGGAAATATGATCAAAAAAAGTGTATGTATCTCGCACGTACACAACCACACTAGGCCCCAATTACTATTGTTTGTACCCCTAAAAGGCTAGATGAGGAGTAGGGGGGGTATGGAACAGGCAGCACCCTCAAACCTTCAGAAGTATGAGATGAACCCCAACAACTTGGAAAGGTGGATCTCTCTCACACGTACCGACACAGACTATCCCGCAATTCAATTGATCCTCAAAGGTTTTTATTGAATAGCGGAATAGGAAATATGATCAAAAAAAGTGTATGTATCTCGCACGTACACAACCACACTAGGCCCCAATTACTATTGTTTGTACCCCTAAAAGGCTAGATGAGGAGTAGGGGGGGTATGGAACAGGCAGCACCCTCAAACCTTCAGAAGTATGAGATGAACCCCAACAACTTGGAAAGGTGGATCTCTCTCACACGTACCGACACAGACTATCCCGCAATTCAATTGATCCTCAAAGGTTTTTATTGAATAGCGGAATAGGAAATATGATCAAAAAAAGTGTATGTATCTCGCACGTACACAACCACACTAGGCCCCAATTACTATTGTTTGTACCCCTAAAAGGCTAGATGAGGAGTAGGGGGAGTATGGAACAGGCAGCACCCTCAAACCTTCAGAAGTATGAGATGAACCCCAACAACTTGGAAAGGTGGATCTCTCTCACACGTACCAACACAGACTATCCCCCAATTTAACTGATCCCCAAAGGTTTTTGATTAAATAGCGGAATAGAAAATATGATCCCAAAAAAGTGTATGTATATCACACGTACACAACCACACTAGGCCCCAATTACTATTGTTTGTACCCCTAAAAGGCTAGGAGTAGGGGGAGTATGGAACAGGCAGCACCCTCAAACCTTCAGAAGTATGAGATGAACCCCAACAACTTGGAAAGGTGGATCTCTCTCACACGTACCAACACAGACTATCCCCCAATTTAACTGATCCCCAAAGGTTTTTGATTAAATAGCGGAATAGAAAATATGATCCCAAAAAAGTGTATGTATATCACACGTACACAACCACACTAGGCCCCAATTACTATTGTTTGTACCCCTAAAAGGCTAGGAGTAGGGGGAGTATGGAACAGGCAGCACCCTCAAACCTTCAGAAGTATGAGATGAACCCCAACAACTTGGAAAGGTGGATCTCTCTCACACGTACCAACACAGACTATCCCCCAATTTAACTGATCCCCAAAGGTTTTTGATTAAATAGCGGAATAGAAAATATGATCCCAAAAAAGTGTATGTATATCACACGTACACAACCACACTAGGCCCCAATTACTATTGTTTGTACCCCTAAAAGGCTAGGAGTAGGGGGAGTATGGAACAGGCAGCACCCTCAAACCTTCAGAAGTATGAGATGAACCCCAACAACTTGGAAAGGTGGATCTCTCTCACACGTACCAACACAGACTATCCCCCAATTTAACTGATCCCCAAAGGTTTTTGATTAAATAGCGGAATAGAAAATATGATCCCAAAAAAGTGTATGTATATCACACGTACACAACCACACTAGGCCCCAATTACTATTGTTTGTACCCCTAAAAGGCTAGGAGTAGGGGGAGTATGGAACAGGCAGCACCCTCAAACCTTCAGAAGTATGAGATGAACCCCAACAACTTGGAAAGGTGGATCTCTCTCACACGTACCAACACAGACTATCCCCCAATTTAACTGATCCCCAAAGGTTTTTGATTAAATAGCGGAATAGAAAATATGATCCCAAAAAAGTGTATGTATATCACACGTACACAACCACACTAGGCCCCAATTACTATTGTTTGTACCCCTAAAAGGCTAGGAGTAGGGGGAGTATGGAACAGGCAGCACCCTCAAACCTTCAGAAGTATGAGATGAACCCCAACAACTTGGAAAGGTGGATCTCTCTCACACGTACCAACACAGACTATCCCCTAATTTAACTGATCCCCAAAGGTTTTTGATTAAATAGCGGAATAGAAAATATGATCCCAAAAAAGTGTATGTATATCACACGTACACAACCACACTAGGCCCCAATTACTATTGTTTGTACCCCTAAAAGGCTAGGAGTAGGGGGAGTATGGAACAGGCAGCACCCTCAAACCTTCAGAAGTATGAGATGAACCCCAACAACTTGGAAAGGTGGATCTCTCTCACACGTACCAACACAGACTATCCCCCAATTTAACTGATCCCCAGAGGTTTTTGATTAAATAGCGGAATAGAAAATATGATCCCAAAAAAGTGTATGTATATCACACGTACACAACCACACTAGGCCCCAATTACTATTGTTTGTACCCCTAAAAGGCTAGGAGTAGGGGGAGTATGGAACAGGCAGCACCCTCAAACCTTCAGAAGTATGAGATGAACCCCAACAACTTGGAAAGGTGGATCTCTCTCACACGTACCAACACAGACTATCCCCCAATTTAACTGATCCCCAAAGGTTTTTGATTAAATAGCGGAATAGAAAATATGATCCAAAAAAAGTGTATGTATATCACACGTACACAACCACACTAGGCCCCAATTACTATTGTTTGTACCCCTAAAAGGCTAGATGAGGAGTAGGGGGAGTATGGAACAGGCAGCACCCTCAAACCTTCAGAAGTATGAGATGAACCCCAACAACTTGGAAAGGTGGATCTCTCTCACACGTACCGACACAGACTATCCCGCAATTCAATTGATCCTCAAAGGTTTTTATTGAATAGCGGAATAGGAAATATGATCAAAAAAAGTGTATGTATCTCGCACGTACACAACCACACTAGGCCCCAATTACTATTGTTTGTACCCCTAAAAGGCTAGATGAGGAGTAGGGGGGGTATGGAACAGGCAGCACCCTCAAACCTTCAGAAGTATGAGATGAACCCCAACAACTTGGAAAGGTGGATCTCTCTCACACGTACCGACACAGACTATCCCGCAATTCAATTGATCCTCAAAGGTTTTTATTGAATAGCGGAATAGGAAATATGATCAAAAAAAGTGTATGTATCTCGCACGTACACAACCACACTAGGCCCCAATTACTATTGTTTGTACCCCTAAAAGGCTAGATGAGGAGTAGGGGGGGTATGGAACAGGCAGCACCCTCAAACCTTCAGAAGTATGAGATGAACCCCAACAACTTGGAAAGGTGGATCTCTCTCACACGTACCGACACAGACTATCCCGCAATTCAATTGATCCTCAAAGGTTTTTATTGAATAGCGGAATAGGAAATATGATCAAAAAAAGTGTATGTATCTCGCACGTACACAACCACACTAGGCCCCAATTACTATTGTTTGTACCCCTAAAAGGCTAGATGAGGAGTAGGGGGGGTATGGAACAGGCAGCACCCTCAAACCTTCAGAAGTATGAGATGAACCCCAACAACTTGGAAAGGTGGATCTCTCTCACACGTACCAACACAGACTATCCCCCAATTTAACTGATCCCCAAAGGTTTTTGATTAAATAGCGGAATAGAAAATATGATCCAAAAAAAGTGTATGTATATCACACGTACACAACCACACTAGGCCCCAATTACTATTGTTTGTACCCCTAAAAGGCTAGATGAGGAGTAGGGGGAGTATGGAACAGGCAGCACCCTCAAACCTTCAGAAGTATGAGATGAACCCCAACAACTTGGAAAGGTGGATCTCTCTCACACGTACCGACACAGACTATCCCGCAATTCAATTGATCCTCAAAGGTTTTTATTGAATAGCGGAATAGGAAATATGATCAAAAAAAGTGTATGTATCTCGCACGTACACAACCACACTAGGCCCCAATTACTATTGTTTGTACCCCTAAAAGGCTAGATGAGGAGTAGGGGGAGTATGGAACAGGCAGCACCCTCAAACCTTCAGAAGTATGAGATGAACCCCAACAACTTGGAAAGGTGGATCTCTCTCACACGTACCAACACAGACTATCCCCCAATTTAACTGATCCCCAAAGGTTTTTGATTAAATAGCAGAATAGAAAATATGATCCCAAAAAAGTGTATGTATATCACACGTACACAACCACACTAGGCCCCAATTACTATTGTTTGTACCCCTAAAAGGCTAGGAGTAGGGGGAGTATGGAACAGGCAGCACCCTCAAACCTTCAGAAGTATGAGATGAACCCCAACAACTTGGAAAGGTGGATCTCTCTCACACGTACCAACACAGACTATCCCCCAATTTAACTGATCCCCAGAGGTTTTTGATTAAATAGCGGAATAGAAAATATGATCCCAAAAAAGTGTATGTATATCACACGTACACAACCACACTAGGCCCCAATTACTATTGTTTGTACCCCTAAAAGGCTAGGAGTAGGGGGAGTATGGAACAGGCAGCACCCTCAAACCTTCAGAAGTATGAGATGAACCCCAACAACTTGGAAAGGTGGATCTCTCTCACACGTACCAACACAGACTATCCCCCAATTTAACTGATCCCCAGAGGTTTTTGATTAAATAGCGGAATAGAAAATATGATCCCAAAAAAGTGTATGTATATCACACGTACACAACCACACTAGGCCCCAATTACTATTGTTTGTACCCCTAAAAGGCTAGGAGTAGGGGGAGTATGGAACAGGCAGCACCCTCAAACCTTCAGAAGTATGAGATGAACCCCAACAACTTGGAAAGGTGGATCTCTCTCACACGTACCAACACAGACTATCCCCCAATTTAACTGATCCCCAAAGGTTTTTGATTAAATAGCGGAATAGAAAATATGATCCCAAAAAAGTGTATGTATATCACACGTACACAACCACACTAGGCCCCAATTACTATTGTTTGTACCCCTAAAAGGCTAGGAGTAGGGGGAGTATGGAACAGGCAGCACCCTCAAACCTTCAGAAGTATGAGATGAACCCCAACAACTTGGAAAGGTGGATCTCTCTCACACGTACCAACACAGACTATCCCCCAATTTAACTGATCCCCAAAGGTTTTTGATTAAATAGCGGAATAGAAAATATGATCCCAAAAAAGTGTATGTATATCACACGTACACAACCACACTAGGCCCCAATTACTATTGTTTGTACCCCTAAAAGGCTAGGAGTAGGGGGAGTATGGAACAGGCAGCACCCTCAAACCTTCAGAAGTATGAGATGAACCCCAACAACTTGGAAAGGTGGATCTCTCTCACACGTACCAACACAGACTATCCCCCAATTTAACTGATCCCCAAAGGTTTTTGATTAAATAGCGGAATAGAAAATATGATCCCAAAAAAGTGTATGTATATCACACGTACACAACCACACTAGGCCCCAATTACTATTGTTTGTACCCCTAAAAGGCTAGGAGTAGGGGGAGTATGGAACAGGCAGCACCCTCAAACCTTCAGAAGTATGAGATGAACCCCAACAACTTGGAAAGGTGGATCTCTCTCACACGTACCAACACAGACTATCCCCCAATTTAACTGATCCCCAGAGGTTTTTGATTAAATAGCGGAATAGAAAATATGATCCCAAAAAAGTGTATGTATATCACACGTACACAACCACACTAGGCCCCAATTACTATTGTTTGTACCCCTAAAAGGCTAGGAGTAGGGGGAGTATGGAACAGGCAGCACCCTCAAACCTTCAGAAGTATGAGATGAACCCCAACAACTTGGAAAGGTGGATCTCTCTCACACGTACCAACACAGACTATCCCCCAATTTAACTGATCCCCAAAGGTTTTTGATTAAATAGCGGAATAGAAAATATGATCCCAAAAAAGTGTATGTATATCACACGTACACAACCACACTAGGCCCCAATTACTATTGTTTGTACCCCTAAAAGGCTAGGAGTAGGGGGAGTATGGAACAGGCAGCACCCTCAAACCTTCAGAAGTATGAGATGAACCCCAACAACTTGGAAAGGTGGATCTCTCTCACACGTACCAACACAGACTATCCCCCAATTTAACTGATCCCCAGAGGTTTTTGATTAAATAGCGGAATAGAAAATATGATCCCAAAAAAGTGTATGTATATCACACGTACACAACCACACTAGGCCCCAATTACTATTGTTTGTACCCCTAAAAGGCTAGGAGTAGGGGGAGTATGGAACAGGCAGCACCCTCAAACCTTCAGAAGTATGAGATGAACCCCAACAACTTGGAAAGGTGGATCTCTCTCACACGTACCAACACAGACTATCCCCCAATTTAACTGATCCCCAAAGGTTTTTGATTAAATAGCGGAATAGAAAATATGATCCCAAAAAAGTGTATGTATATCACACGTACACAACCACACTAGGCCCCAATTACTATTGTTTGTACCCCTAAAAGGCTAGGAGTAGGGGGAGTATGGAACAGGCAGCACCCTCAAACCTTCAGAAGTATGAGATGAACCCCAACAACTTGGAAAGGTGGATCTCTCTCACACGTACCAACACAGACTATCCCCCAATTTAACTGATCCCCAAAGGTTTTTGATTAAATAGCGGAATAGAAAATATGATCCCAAAAAAGTGTATGTATATCACACGTACACAACCACACTAGGCCCCAATTACTATTGTTTGTACCCCTAAAAGGCTAGGAGTAGGGGGAGTATGGAACAGGCAGCACCCTCAAACCTTCAGAAGTATGAGATGAACCCCAACAACTTGGAAAGGTGGATCTCTCTCACACGTACCAACACAGACTATCCCCCAATTTAACTGATCCCCAAAGGTTTTTGATTAAATAGCGGAATAGAAAATATGATCCCAAAAAAGTGTATGTATATCACACGTACACAACCACACTAGGCCCCAATTACTATTGTTTGTACCCCTAAAAGGCTAGGAGTAGGGGGAGTATGGAACAGGCAGCACCCTCAAACCTTCAGAAGTATGAGATGAACCCCAACAACTTGGAAAGGTGGATCTCTCTCACACGTACCAACACAGACTATCCCCCAATTTAACTGATCCCCAGAGGTTTTTGATTAAATAGCGGAATAGAAAATATGATCCCAAAAAAGTGTATGTATATCACACGTACACAACCACACTAGGCCCCAATTACTATTGTTTGTACCCCTAAAAGGCTAGGAGTAGGGGGAGTATGGAACAGGCAGCACCCTCAAACCTTCAGAAGTATGAGATGAACCCCAACAACTTGGAAAGGTGGATCTCTCTCACACGTACCAACACAGACTATCCCCCAATTTAACTGATCCCCAAAGGTTTTTGATTAAATAGCGGAATAGAAAATATGATCCCAAAAAAGTGTATGTATATCACACGTACACAACCACACTAGGCCCCAATTACTATTGTTTGTACCCCTAAAAGGCTAGATGAGGAGTAGGGGGAGTATGGAACAGGCAGCACCCTCAAACCTTCAGAAGTATGAGATTGTGTTCACTGTACCCCACAAAGATTGAGTTCACTGCACCCCACAATGATTGTGTTCACTGCACCCCACAAAGATTGTGTTCACTGCACCTCACAAAGATTGTGTTCACTGTACCCCCCAAAGATTGTGTTCACTGCACCCCACAAAGATTCTGTTCACTGTACCCCACAAAGATTGTGTTCACTGCACCCCAAAAAGATTGTGTTCACTGCACCCCAAAAAGGATGTTGTTCACTGCACCCCAAAAAGGATGTTGTTCACTCCACCCCAAAAAGATTGTGTTCACTGCACCCCACAAAGATTGTGTTCACTGCACCCCAAAAAGATTGTGTTCACTGCACCCCAAAAATGATTTTGTTCACTGCACCCCAAAAAGGATTTTGTTCACTGCACCCCAAAAAGGATGTTGTTCACTCCACCCCAAAAAGATTGTGTTCACTGCACCCCAAAAAGATTGTGTTCACTGCACCCCACAAAGGATTTTTTTCACTGCACCCCAAAAAGATTGTGTTCACTGCACCCCAAAAAGGATGTTGTTCACTGCACCCCAAAAAGGATTTTGTTCACTGCACCCCAAAAAGATTGTGTTCACTGCACCCCACAAAGGATTTTGTTCACTGCACCCCACAAAGATTGTGTTCACTGCACACCAAAAAGGATTGTGTTCACTGCACCCCAAAAAGATTTTGTTCACTGCACCCCAAAAAGATTGTGTTCACTGCAGCCCAAAAAGATTGTGTTCACTGCAGCCCAAAAAGATTGTGTTCACTGCAGCCCAAAAAGATTGTGTTCACTGCAGCCCAAAAAGATTGTGTTCACTGCAGCTCACACACAGAAAAATGGATGTGGATCACTGACACCTGCCTATCTCCAATCCCACACCACACAGCAATATCGATTGTAGTTTGTAGAACACAGTTTCCCTAAAATTCAGCAGACTCTGTCCCTAACAGGATTGAGAAGAGATCGTAGATCAGGATTGAGTGCAGACCCCACCCCCCACACAGCAATATCGATTGTAGTTTGTAGAAGACACTGACCCTATAATTGAGCAGACTCTATCCCTAAAATGCCTACAACTCGCCCTGCCTAAACACTCCGACCTGTCCCTCAATTCTATCCGGACACAAATGGTTTTTTCCTGCCTATCTTTCCCTAATCAGCAGCCAGCACGTTGATGTGTGCTCTGTCCCTGAATCTAAGCAGCATAATGACGCCGCTGCGGCTGCCTCGAACTTATAAAGACTTGGTCACATGCTTCAGACGGCCAATCACAGCTACTGAGACATTTGCAGGCATGGCTGGGATGGCTTAAGGCACACCAGTTAAACGATTGTTGATTGGCTGTTGAAAGCCCGCCATGAAAAGAGCGCCAAAGCATGCAAAACCCGGAAATAAAACGACCGAACACGGATTTTTACCCGAACATACAGTAAAGTGTCCGTGTCCGTGTTCGGGTACAAAAAATCCAATTATTCGGTACGAACACGAATAATACAGTCCGTGTTCGCTCAACACTAATCACAAGCATTGGATGTGGGGTTATAATAAAGAAATACATGGAGGTGGCCCTTCTTTCAGAAGGTTAGACAATGAGCTCTTCAGGCCTGGCAGTGTCAAAAGAGGACTTTCACTGTCCACTAGGACACTTGAATTGTCGCTGGTCAAGGTAGCCTGATATGGTGAAAATGAATCCATCAACTGTTTGCAGAGCCCAAGCTATCAGACAAATTGCCTACTCATGAGCAAAATTCAGAGGTCCATCAAATGGGGAATCTTGGAGATCAACATCCTGTTCGACTGGCCAACTGTACTGCAATGTAACTTTAATACTTTTCACCAATTTAGGTGCGAATCAAGTCCAAATTTTTGCCTGAATTCGCACCTGAATCGGAACCAAGGATGCAAAGGACCCTTTTTAAATGCGGTCCGCGGCAGCCCTGGAGTTGTGTGAACCAACTCCATTGAGAGCTGGTCACACTCTCCTGTCATGCAAATTGGATGCGGGGAAACCTGCATCCAATTCGCATACGTGTGAACCCGGCCTGAAAGACAGTCCAGTCCAACAGTGTACTACAGTATAGTGAACAGATAGGCTCATCATCACTAATCTTAAGTACACTTTCTCAGTCTGCACAGAAAGGATAGAGAATTCATTTAATATATCATTGTTACTACTTTCCTGTTCTGTCAAATTTTTCACAAAGCTAAATCTAAATGACAAAATAGACTGAGGGAATTAAGAAAATGAAGGAAAAACACATCTATCAGCATTGCTTTTCATGAGCACGTTTTTAGTCCCCACTCTGTGGTCTTAGTTTTTATCCTTTTTGATGATGTATTTCAGCAGTACATTTAATTACTTTGTGTTTGCCTTTATGTAACACAATAAACTAATGCATTCCATGTTAGTGGATTTAGCTCTTTAGACCTCAAGCTAAAATCTCTTAAAAATACAAAAAACCCTCCTGATAATCGCAGATGCCTGGAAGTATGTCAGACTCAGTGGCTTTGTATGAGGTTATGTAAGCATTCATGCTTGTGCAGTTAATGGAAGTTATACCTCAAGAAAAATAAAGGACTTTACTTTCTTAATTGAGAATGAACACAAAAGCTACAGTTAGTATATTGATGGCACGTGTATGTGTATGTATATTGAGTATGTTATTATTGTAGATATTTCAAAATGTTCCACTATATATATTTTCATTGTCAACTACTCTAGGCTGTCTGCTCGGGGTAAAATGTGAACCAAGGCAGTACTAATCTTAGTTATTATTAGTTACACTCAGTAACACAGCGTTACAAATTTGTATGGATAAAAGCCTCTATTAGTTACAGCATTCTGTATTCTGGATAAAGAAGGGAACACTTAGACCTCAGGTCAGATTTTTATTGCTATGACCTTACTGGATGAATTTATTTATTTATTTATTTCTGATAACTATTGTCACAGTCAAACCTACCCCGACTGCCATGGAGAGGATTTTAGAGAGCCTTACTTTTACTTCCTTTTGTGCCTCTGGAACAGGTTGCAAAAAGTAAATACACTATTGGATACAGAAAGTAAAAAAAAAAGACTGCGGGGTTGAACTATTGGCATAATTATACTTCTTCTCCACTGTTAACTTTCCTGCACTGGCATCACTATGATGGTCTGCCTCACTGGCCAAAAGAAATGTGGGGGAGGCAGTAGAAGGCAAAAAAACTTGAAGTTACCAAAAAGTGCCAAAGCTTCACCCCATTTAGAAGAGCCAGACCATCACAAAGATAGGATGCTTTTCTGGCCAAAAGGGGTCAGGCAAGCTTTGACTTTGGAATTTGGGCAGGGGCAATAAGGGGACTAAAAGCTACTGCAGGTAGATGCAAGTGCCTGCACATCCTACCTATGAGTAACTTTATTCTAAAAGTTTCTTTAAGAGACAAATAGCCATGCCTAAATTAGGTAAAAGAGGCTAGTCTCAGTTTTTCAATAGGGTCTCCAAAACAGCTCCTACATCTTAAAGAGACTCTGCTATGAAAATTAAAAAAAGGAAACTGCTGCATGCTTTCCTATTAATCCATCAGTATAATTAGCTGAGTGTTGCTTTTGTAATCTGTCACTCACCTGCATTACCCTCTCCACAAAACACATAAAATAACAGCTTGGGTTTTTATATGAGGGGTGTGCCAGTATTGTTGATAATTATGGAACCTCAAGCACATGCTTTGCCTCTCTAAGCTTTACTTTATCTACTAGAGGAACATTTTATACCAAAAATTTCTCTTCCAAAAATTGTTTGTATACCTTTTATCGATAGTTGGTGTTTTCCATAACTATCATTAGAAAAAAACATTTAATGTCAACCTTGCAGAGAAAAGATATCCTCTTTAATTTTGATGCCTGTAGGCACCAGCCTACTCCGCTAAATATAAATTCAGCCTTACATTTGCTGTTTCCCTATAGTGAATTAATATCTGACATGTTAGAACCTAAGCTTAAGAGTGTATCTGATAAGCAAAAATGAAAACTGTGACTACATAGAACTTACAGGTCTATTATGTCCATTTAAATTGAAAAGAAAATCCATTAGACTTGTTCAATTATAGGAACAATGAATCTTCTTAGAAATTAATATATATTCTTGTTGCATATTCCTCTTGCATTGGTTCATTTGCATTTTACTTCTATACATCTCCAATTACTTAACATTTTTTCAGTTATAATGGTAATAAAAGAGAAAACATTCATACCATGATTACAACTACTATAGAATTTTGCAATTAACAAGTGTTCTGTAATTGTTGTGTGTTATCATTTAATTTTCTACTCCTTTCTATTTCATGTCACCAATGTCATCTAAATGATTTCAAGGACTACTTGAAACAAACAGTAGGAACTGAAGATGCGTTGTTAATTTTTCTGTTCTCTACTGATAATCATGAAGCAAAGAGAAAGATCACCAAGCTTGGTGATTCCTGGCAAGCCTTCTGTTTATTTCTTTGTTTTTGTCTTTATCTTACTGTACATCATAACTATGCTATCTATCCTGTGGGACTTTAACTTCATTTGGTTGGATTTTTTCAATTTATTTTTATTATGAATCTCTGCCAATGTGGATCTGACATTTTTTATAATGAAAGCAGGTTTGGGGAGACAATCCTATCCCATTGACAATTAGGAATGGTGTAAAATAAGGAAATACAATTGGCCCAATAAGAAAATATTATATTAGTGGGTGAGAGTTTCTTGTTTTATAAGGCTTAGCTGCCCCAAAAAGCCTGGTCGCTTGAATTTGGCCAAGTGACCAGAGTTCAGCCAGATGGCTTGTTCTGCTTTGGAGCCCAGTCTTCATTTTTGGAATGCAAGTGTGCTCTCTGCATTCAGTAGTCATCAGCAAAATTATCCTTTGAACTACCTCTACACCAGTTCACAGTTTGGCTGGGAAAGCACCCATGGAATGATTTATAAGGTTCACTAATTTACCGACTGAGTGATGTTTTTCATTATTCACTCATCTCTACTTCCAACTAGGGATGAGCTGAACAGCCCTGGATTTGGTTCAAGCATTGCTCGGGGAACTTCAAAGAATTCCAGTGGGCCAGTGGCAGTGATTTATTTAAATGCTTAAAGTGAAAATTTGGCCAATTCCTTTAAATAACATGCTTGGTGAGTGTCTTAATCCTCCCTGTGAAGGGGCACATCTCTGTGATGTACAGAAAGTGCTGCAGTAGCACTGACATTTACAAAGGAGAAAAGTGTTTAATATTGCCATCAAATAAAATTTGCTGGCTTCTGTTAACAAAAAAAAAAAAAAACAGCTCAAAGATTTCCTCTGTATATTGGAGGATATTTTGAGTTTGGGGTCTGTGTGCTGTGTTTGCAATACAGTGTCATTTGCTGGTTATTTAAACTGTATTTTTTTTCCTTGTAAATGTCGCTTTTGCCGTTTGCTGTAGTACATCCTACAGCAGGAATGAAATATGAGTAGAGTCCCCCTACCCTCAAAAGACTTATGAAACCCTTTAAACCTGGTATGGATTTTAATAGGATACCCCATGCAAAAAAAAATAAAAAATGACATCAAAATTTCATAGGGACACAGTAGGTGCAACCAGTGCACCAGTGACAGCAGTAAACTATGAAAATACGTGTATTAAAACCCACGCTAAGTAAATAAATAAATAATAAATAAATAGTGCCGCCTGCAGCTGCTGCTCACAAGGTAAAAAACCAAGAGAAACTTTTAAGATATATAAAAACAGCGCTACTAGGCATAAAATAATAAAATAGGTGAAATGTATCAGTGACAACCTCTAAAATCAATCATAGAATATGATCCACACAAGTGCCAAGGTGCCTCCACACAAAACCCTTTTGGGGATGCACTCACCAAATACAGGAAAAATTCAAGCCTTAAATTTGAAGAGATCAGGGCAACCAGTATGGATGGAAGCAGAACGGTTGAGCTTAAACCACCGTGGAACGCACGCCGGCAGCGTACCCGGAAGCGGAACGGTTTGAGCTCTTCCTCTAAACCACCGTGGAACGCACGCCGGCAGCGTACCCGGAAGCGGAACGGTTTGAGCTCTTCCTCTAAACCACCATGGAACGCACGCCGGCAGCGTACCCGGAAGCGGAACGGTTTGAGCTGTGACCATTGATGTGATAAAACGCTGACACTTAATGAATGTTTGTGAGTAATTTTTTATATACTTTAAAGCAGTAAATATCATACGGGTTTTACTATTTGGCTCCTTCCCTCCTTCCTTCGAGATTTTTTGTACTGGGAGATACCATAGAGGAGGCTGAAGGTGCGCTGGAGATCCCACCCATTTATCCATCCATCCATACTGGTTGTCCTGATCTCTGAAAATTTAAGGCTTGAATTTTTCCTGTATTTGGTGAGTGCATCCCCAAAAGGGTTTTGTGTGGAGGCACCTTGGCACTTGTGTGGAGCACTACAAGCACTTTTTTCAGCACGAATATCCATAAGTGAAAAACTTTCTTTGGACTGCACCGTATTTAGCACTATCTGCACAATAATTTGCACAATAATGCAATTTTTGGCACTTTAAATTTGGACTTTTAATGATTTAAGCACATTTATTGTATTTTTTGGTAAAATAATTTTACATTTGGTATATATATTTTCTATGATTGATTTTAGAGGTTGTCACTGATACATTTCACTTATTTTATTATTTTATGCCTAGTAGCCCTGTTTTTATATATCTTAAAAGTAAACTATAGTGCTTGGCTCCCACTGAGCAGGGAGCTGAATGGGCAAAAGCTTGGGCATTCATCAGAATGCCTAAACAGCTAAAGTTAGATCTGAACCTAGGTTCAGACCAAACCATCAGTTCATGCATACTTCCAACATATCAAATAAATAATTAGAGGGTGCTTCATATCAGAAAAAAACAAATCTGCAACTTTATTTCCAGATTTTTTTTAATCATAAAGATGTACTAATACAAAGTTTCTTGTTGCCATTAGCAACAGCTCAGAATCCTTTTCTTCCTACTGCAAAAAAGACAGTTGACAGCTGATCCATTGTAACTATAACCATTATAAAGATTACCAAATTTGTTCAGCAGGCTTTCCTTAAAAAAGACCCAAATCTGCTTACAAAGTTTATTTAATGGCCAAGGCATACTATTATACTGGTTAGGTCAGCAAATGGTTTTCCAGTGGTGAGAAAAAAAAATATTTTTTTTCATTATCTTTTTTTATTAAGAGTTATTTTTAAAGAACAGCATTAACTACCATAATTACTAGGTGTTGTTTTAAAACATCACTAGTTTATTGACTATTTGGTCCAGTGCTTTTTATTCTCTATTTTCTACCCTTTTAATTGTGTTCAATAGATTAAGAACATTTTCTAGAAATGCAATGTTTAGCAGAGTGGGCTACAACCCAACACTGTTTTTATTGCTATTTTTGTCTTCCTGTCCTAGTCACTACCACTTCCCCATTTCTTCTACAGGTGTCGCAATGACACAAAGTAAGGGAAAAACAATAGGACAACGGGAAGAAATAAGAATTTTATATACATTTTAACTCTTCCCCACTCCAAGTCCAAAACTAAAAAGCTTACAGAGTATCTAGACTTAAGAACACAAACTTAATAAATTGCAGCTTGCAAGCCCTTAGATGTCGGGACTTCATCATTAGTTTATTATTATTATTTTTTTTTTTTTTTAGCTTTTTTTCATATCTCATATATTTTCATCTGGTGAAATGCTAGGAACACACCTCCTATCTTAGGGTGGCTACACCCTGTGGAAAGGATAGTGGTAGGATTCAAATGGGTTTAGATGAACTTTAAATACAGTAAGTAGGTAACAAACATTCTAACTTCAGCTAACACTTTTTAAGCAGTTACAACAACATAGATTTTTCTTTTGGGGTAAAGTGGTAAACTATATGAATAAAAGCTGACCATTGAAAGCACACCTGTAAACATTAAATTGTTTGTCTCATCTCACAAAATGCTACTTTTGTTGAGTTGCTTGGCCCCTTAAAGGATATAAAAGGATAGCAGATCTACTGGGAGGATCAATAAGTAAACCACTACCACTACTGTGTTAGTTCTAATGACAGTTTGCATCATTATGTATATGTCATTTTTTACGTTGCCCATAGTTCCAACACTGCATGACTGTCATCGTCCCTTAATATTCTTAAAGCACTGCAAACTTCCGGTTCCGGCTCCTCATGAGACGGGAGTGAGGAACAGCAGCTCTGGCTAAATCTGCCTACAAAGGCTGCATCCTATCACTCACGGTCACCAGACATCTCTCACTCACCACCGCAGCTTAAAGCCAGCCTCATGGACCGATTCATGGTTCATAATGGATCGGGGACGTCTCTTACCCCCCGGCAGGAAGGCACTCTGCCACACACGGCTCCCCAGCCAGGTAACATGGCCGCTGCACTCCACGTGGGGGAGGCACTTAAAGCGGAGTTCCGGGCAGAGAAACGTTTTTTTGTTGAACATACCCCCGGGACAGTCAGGGCTAGCACATTCCACAATGGCTAGCCTCTGATCTGTCCCGGTTCGCACTTACCTTTTAGAAGAAATACTTACTTAGAAATTTTCTTCCACAGCGTTTCCATCTCGGTTGTGGGCAGCTGAAGCCGGCGCGGTCCTCTTCTCTTTCTTCTTCCGCGTCTTCGTGTCCCAGAATGCACTGCACCGGCCCCTCTCGTCACTTCCGGCGCGGCGCCGCATTCCTAAACAGCTTCTGGGCATGCCCAGAAGCTGTTTAGCAGGGGAATGCGGCGTCGCCCGGAAATGACGAGTGGGGCCGGTGCGGCGCATTGATTCCTGGGAGCTATGACGTTTAGCTCCCAGGAATCATCGCGAGGCAGGAAGTGACGGGGTGAGCCGCGGCGCTGGAGGAGGAAGCTGTCATAGGTGAGTATTTACGATCGTCAATAAAAAGGTGAGTAAACAAAAAAAAAAAAAATAACTATCCAATTCCTTTTCAGGTGCGGCATACCTAGCGGAGGGGCACAAAAAAAAAAAATCTTTTTTGTGCCCGGAACTCCGCTTTAACCCCCGGCTCTCCCTAGATCACACACTGGCCCCACAAGAAGAGCAATGCCAGCATAAGGCACAGGCTGTGGCTGCCATCCTCTCACCCACTATTATTAAAGCAGTGGAGAGGGCGATGGCAGCAGGCAAACGCCTTACAGAAGTCGAACATCGCTTATCTGACCTGGAAGATGACTTATAGACACAGCAGTACATTTTGGAGAAACTAGAAGACCTTGAAAATAGGTCTCGCACGAATAATCCTAGAATTATCGGATTCCCTGAATCCTTTAACATAGGCTCGCTGACGGATATCTACACATCATGCATCCCGCAGGCCCTAGGCATAACAACACCATGAATAATAGAAATGGCACATTGCCTCAGGACCCCTTCAAACGACCGCTGCTCCCCACGTCCAATTATTATGCGATAACTCAATTACACTGACCAGAGCCTGACCATAGCCTGTTCCATGCTTCATCTTTTCTCATTTTTGGGACCATGTTAAGAAAATTGTAGCTATGGTAACAGGGTACCAACCAAACAAAGTGTAATGTTCTGGTACCTTTGGGTACCCTAATTACTCTTTCATAAGTGTATTCGCCCCACCATTCTCTTTTGGTAAGGTGCGCATACACCTTTAAGACTGATGCTGTCATCACTGAGCGCCGGACTGGATGGCTATTTAGATCGCCGGCTCTCACTCACATGTGTTCGTTCAAACTGCTTTGTGCCTTGATGCTAACCTGTCTTGAAGCTCACATGCTTGCAAGCATACCTCGCTGTCGGAACCACGCTGCGCTGATCCCTGTATCCCGCTACCGGATCATCCGCTCTTGCCGAACCTCTCCTCTGCTACATTGCTATTAGTGATAAGTACCCCACAGGGGAAACCTCTATAACCTTTATACTAAAGCTTACACTATCTAGCTCTGCATACTAAGGACTATTACTACATCTGCATTATCTAAGATTGCTAGCTCTTGAGCCTACTACCACCTGTTCTTGCACTGGGTTGATCTCTCTTGTATGTCGACCTGCTACTCTGTCATCTACTACCATACATGATTGCTAAACCTATCTGCATCCCATCTGCTACTATCTTACTTTCAAGAACATTTCCTTTCAAGTGTCTGTCATCTACCATCTTTACCCAACCTGTCTCTTCAGCCTATCATCACTGTTTTACTATATACATAAGTCACTCTAGGAAACATCTTATTGAGTGTGTGTATTTACTTGCTGAATTGAGATCATCCACACATGATGAGTCATTGAGAGTTGGGAATGGTGTCTCAGCGTTTCTCTACATGACTACTGAAGTGGAATATCTCTGCAGCTGAAAATCCACATCATACGTAAAACGCAGGAGCGTTAGACAAAGACCCTTTCTCTCTTCTCTTCAGACTGGTGGACAATTCTCCTTCGGACACTACTAAGACCAAGACTCAATTGTCTATTGCTCTCTGCAACAAGGCCTGGATTTCAACTTGCTACATGATAGCTAGAAGGGTCATTCTCAGGAAATGGACCTCCACTTTACCCCCTCAGTCATGGATGTAAGAGCTCACCTTGATATCCTCCTCCACAGAGAGGAACATGACCTGATCGTCTTCAACTCCGACTCCAACCACTTCCATATGAAATGGGACTTATATGTGGACAAATTCCTGCATTTAAGAACAACCCCCTCAAACGCATCTAATTCTTCCGCATCCAAGTGAGACCCCCCCCCCCTCGGTTCTCTATCCCCACCCAACCAAAATCCTCTCATCATGCTTTACATCTACTTGGACGCTTTGCCTATTCATTCACTTGCAGCCTGAATTTAAACTCAATGTTGGCCTTCTGTATCTGAGCGGGCCGACTCTGGGAATCTCTCAAAAGTGGTACTACCCCACTCCCCCCCTTTCTTGACCCCCCCATTCTCCCTCCCACCCTCTTCCCTCCCTCCCTCTCTCCTCCCCCCTCCCTCCTCCCTATCTTTATATTTCTGTTTATATATATGTTTATATTGGTTTATTATACCTATCTAACATGTATTACTTTAATGTTAATCTCTGGGCCTTCCGTATGTTTTGTTTTATGCATTTGGAAACTTTGTACTTGTTTTTGAAAATTTCAAATAAAATATATTTAAAAAAAAAAAGCACTGCCAAAACAGACAACATATACAGTAGCTCTAGACACATTGCTATCTGCCTCAACCTATCACTCTAGCATGTTTTATCCAGCTGTAGGCAAAACAAAAGTCGTCCGTCAATTTTGACAAAATATTGCTTCTTGGGAAAAACAATCATTCTTGACCTCCCATAGCAATCATTTTGACTCTGTAGTTTAAAATTTAAACAGACTATCTTTAGAAATTAGAGTGGATACAGAAATGGTTGTCAGACAATTATTCAAATTCTTACTAGATGAATTACTAAAGTAAGTTACCTATATAGGAACATTATTCCAATAGGTTTTCTTTGATTTTTAATACATAGAATAGGCAGCAGCCTATTCAAAAGTATCATAACTAATACCCTGCTCACAAAACAGTATATGAATAAAGTTTTAGGAGTAGTGTGAAGTATATCAAATAATATGCCCATTTAAGCAAGCAGAATGTGGAAACAATCTGTCATTTTTGAAAGCAAAAGGCAGTGTTAGATTGTTTGACAGGTAGCAAAATCAAAGAATAATAAAACAGGTTTGAAAAATACTCCACAGGGATAGAGCAAAGAGATTCACAATATAAAAAAAAAATGAGGTAACCTGGGATTCAACAAAAAGTCTAAAGTTTGGAAGTACTCACACTACAGCTTTCATTGTCTACACTTTGCCAGATTGCCAGGCAGTTCTAAACAGGCAAATAATCTGCACTATGGTAAACCCAGAGCTTGCCCACTCCTTCCTGCCTTCATACATTTCTCTTGGCCCATCACTATTATGGGCTGCCTCACTGGACAGCAGGAATGTGCAGGAGACAGGACAGGGTGGGCAAGCTGTTGCACTACCAAGAAGTTCTGAGACTTTACCAAATCAGAATGGCGTAGCTATTTAAAGCGGTAGTATACTCCGCTTTTTAACTTTTACCTACAGGTAAGCCTGTAATAAGGCTTACCTGAAGGTAAAATTAATATCTCCTAAACCTACACGGTTTAGGGGATATTTGCCCTGCATACAGCCGCTGACACCAGTGGCGCATGCGACCTGAAGGTCCGGCGGGAGTGACGTCATCGCGGCTCCGGCCACTCACAGCGCCAGGGCCGCCGAACCCGTAAGAGACCCAGAGGGAAGATATCAGCTGCCTCAGCGGTGTCCGGGCGACCGTGTCGGGGCTTCATTCTAAGGTAAGTATTTCATAATGAGCTAATATGCAATGCATACTAGCTCGTTATGCCTTTGTCCTGCAGAATTTGTTTTTGGTTTTTTGAGGATACAACTGCTTTAAGCAGAGCAGTCTCTAGGTGCCTGCATCTGTCAGTTTTTTTTTGTTAAAATGTCAGAGTCAATTTAAACTTGAAACTAGTACATTCTGAATTCACAAAATTATGGTTGTAGTTATTAAAAAACCTGGTGTTGTTCAAGGTAGCTCTCTCATCAAGACCAATGGTTGGTGAAAATTTTTCTTTACTTGCTCATTATATACACTGCTATGATGGCAGGAAACCACACATGAATTTGACTAATGAGGATATTGTAGATACATCACGGCTGTACTGCATTTCAGGTGGCCAACTAGACTTGCAGTAGGGCTATACCTGATCACTTCTAGAAAGGAAAAGTATGCCCTCCTGTTTCTGGTTGAATCCAGCTGCTCTGTCCAAAGTTTAAATATTATTATAATACAGGATTAATATAAAGCCAACAGTTTGCGCAGCGCTTTGCAACGTGAGGGCAGGCACTGCACAGTTACAATGCAATGCAATACAGGAGGGATCAAAACAATCAAACTAACATCTTCTTAGCTAACCATAGTGCTCTGGGAACCCTTTGTTTCGGATGTAATGTTTATTTTCAAAGTAAAGATTTTATTTGTAGTAAACCTGGTATAAGACAACAGTTTAGACACTAAAACTACATTGGCCTCAATTTCCCTTGGCCAGTTCAGTCAGTTTGAAATCAATTTGCATGTTGATTTTATTCCTCTATACAAGTCAATGTTAATGCATAGCAAACACATCTTAAAATCATTATAAATACATGCCAAACATACGGCAAGTGCACAACTTGGCCCTAAATAATGGCGAATGTTAAGAATAAAATCAAAGTTAAGGCAAAGCTCAGCAGATAAAACTATTGGATGAACAGATAAAATACATTAGAAGTACCCAAAAGTTTGTTATATATCTGAAACCAGTAGAACAGCAAGATCAGATTGAATGGACTGGCAATAGAGCTGACTTTAAAAAACAAATTTTAGAATTCTCTTACTGAGGACATTTACAAAACTTGTTTAATTTTCTAGGTCTATGTACATGAAATGTCAGAAAAGGAATGGCCAATGGCAACCCCATTAGATTCAATTTGTCTTCAAATTTAAAAATGAAAGAAGCTGTGGTAACACAGGCAATTTCCTAACAAATACTTTTTATAATTAAGACCCGATATTTGCATCCTTTAAAAAGAGTACTACTCTGGTATCCATGGAAACTGCAACTTACTAAAATAAACAGCTTACATAAGGGGAAAATATCACTCTGGACAAAATAATTGAATTTAGCTTGCAATTGAAAGTGGGCTTAATGTTTCCAATTACATCCCAGTTTACGTATTTATTTATTCACATTATTCACAAATCATTGAACTGCCAATATAGTCAGGAAAATTTTGCTGGGAACATTTAATCATTCTTGTCTACTCCACGTCCACTGGAAACTTACAGTCCAATGTCCCTACCACTGTATTATTAAACTTGAGCCACTTTGGGTGAAAGTTAACCAGCCTTCAGTATGGTTTTTCAGATTGTAAAGATATCCACATGAATTGTATGCAAATAATGTCCCTGAGATAAATTTAACTCAATAACCATGTGCAGTAATGCCACGGCACTAGAGCTCTAGTATTTCTTATTGTTATGAACTATTTTAACACCCCACAATTTATTTTAGAATACATAGCCAATTCCAGGTGTCTTTTAGTCAGTTATGTATGGAGTTGGGGTCCATCCTCTTCTTCCTCAGTGTCAGTAATAGGTGGTCCTTAATGCTGTGAATGGTGCTCACATAGTGACATCTAAGCGTGGTTCAATACAGCATTCTCCTGTGAGCTTTGGCTGAGTAACCACGCACTCCCTCAAGCTATGTCCATGCTGGTCTATGCTCCCAAGAATGGGTTGAATGATGCTGGGCTTCATTCTACTCGTAAAAGAACTGGTGGCCAGCAGTGGAGGAAGACAAGGAGAAGAGTACTGGAGAGTGGGTACGGTGAGTACTGATATTTTACACTTCTTTTTTATATACAGAAGTTGGGAGAAAATTAATGCAAAGGATTTGGGCATGGGGGGAGGGGCTTAAGCCCCTAACATGGAGTTGTGCTTTAAGGTACTTGTAAGTGTAATCAACCACTTTTTGACAATTACCTATTTTGCAGTGCATTGCTTAAAATCTGTTCCAGCTTAGGGAAATGCCCAAACGAGGTAAAATTGTTCAGGAGGATGAGATAAAATTCACCACAATGTTTTATATTAAAGTTGTCCTGACTTAATAGGAGAGAAACACAGAATTTGGTTGAATGTCAAGTGTACATGCAAGTGGGCAAATGAACTGTGTGGGCAAGTTGTACAGTGGCAAAAGTCAAATTTTCAGTCCCACCTGTTCAATGTCTGAGCAATCTAGGAGAAACTTACATTTGCCCCATATGTGGATTAGTTGATGGAAAATGATGGCTGAAATGACAAGCTTTAAAGTTTATGCCCAAGCAAAACATTTTTTTTAGTTTTGCACACAGTGGGGAAAATAGAACCAATGTCTGTAATTACTATCCAAGCTCCACTGAAGAGAGATTTTTCCCCCAATTATTGTCACAGAGACAAGGTTTTCACCAGACTAGAAGTCAATAAAAATCGTCAATATGGCCACAGACAGCAATTAACAGGCAGACTGGAGTTCTAGCCTTCCTCTACCCAACAATAACTCTACCAATAACAAGAATTTTTATTTTTGTTTATGTTGCTAATGGAGATTTTCTTTTACTTCCTGCCTAGGGAATTTGGCACTGGGATAGAAAGTAAAGGGAAATCAGAGCCCAGGATAGCAGCAAAAACTCAAAATGGGATCTAATCCTTGGTTCGCTTTCCAAAACTAAAGTTGTAGCTGGACATACACTTTAATGTGTTATAAACTTTGAGACCATTCTTGTAGCACTCTGTGCAGTCTTTATTTTAATCGGTCTCATGTTTACCTGAAATTACAGTGCAAACAACTGACATTTTCTCTGCTGTAGTTTGAAGGCACTTACACATTTCCTTATTTATTCCTGGAATACATATTTTTTACTCATTATAATTTTTTTTGTAACATCCCATCAAATGGATTCCTGTATTAGTGTAAGCTTACAGTTTCATAACTGAGGATTTTCAACCAAATATAGAAAGCAAGCCTGAAAATCATCAGTCAGTGCCAGCTGTCTTGTGCAGCTCAAGGCAATCAAGTAACAAGCACCTCAGGAACATTTAAACAGAGACCAGTGAAGTGACTTGGGAAACATAATTATACCACAGTCATTCACATTCCCACTCTTCTACATTTCTGCTGTATATCACTCATAGTTGCATAAGGTAAACCATATTTTACAGAGATATTTAGTATTAGAAGCATATTAAAACTTGATTTAAATTTTTTTTTCTAAATTGTATGACATGATTTAAAACTTCTAAATGTTCTATTATGATAGCTAACATCATCTTTGTGGAACCTATTTAAATACCCAATGTTTTTTTTAAAGGACACTATAAAGGCACTATTAGCTAAATATACCACTATACAGGGTAGACATAACAGAAAGGTAACTTCATCATATTAGCATTACAGTATTCATCACAATATGTACTTAAAGTGGACCTTTTCAGGTTAAACAAAAATCCAAAATAAATGTCTTTGCAATAAAAGTGATAGTATACTTAACTCTCTGGGGGCTCATGGCTTCTTCTTTTCCCTGTGTTCCATGGCTGCAGCGTATGTAAGACTTTTTGGCATTCAACACTTCTGTGAGTGTCAAATACACCATATTGTCAAAAGTATTGGAACACCTACCTTTACAAGCACATGAACTTGTAATGTTTGGAATGTTTGAACATTCTTCAAGAAGCGCATTTGTGAGGTCATGCACTGATGTTGCTCGAGAAAATCTGATTCACAGTCTCTGCTCTATTTACCCCAAAGGTGTTATATCGGGTGCAGGCCAGTTAAGCTCCTCCACCCCAAACTTGCTCATCCATGTCTTTATGGACCTTGCTTTGTGCACTGGTCCAGATCATTTGGTGGAGGCAGGATTATGGTGTGGGGTTGTTTTTCAGAGGTTGGGCTTGGCCCTTTAGTTTCAGTGAAGGGAACTCTTAAGGTGTCAGCATACCAAGACATTTTTGACAATTTCATGCTCCCAACTTTGTGGGAATAGTTTGAGGATGGCCCGTCCTGTTCCAACATGAATGTGCATCAGTGCACAAAGCAAGGTTCTTTAAATACATGGATGAGTGAGGGGTGGAGGAACTTGACTGGCCTGCACAGAGTCCTGACCTAAACCCAATAGAATACCTTTGGGATGAATTAGAGCTGAGACTGGGAGCTAGGCCTTCTTTTCAACATCAGTTGGACGAGAAGGAAATAACCACACATTCCCCAATTAAGATTTACAACCTTTCACAATCAGTTTTCTCTGAAACAGAACTTGATTTATTGAGAAAGCATCTCAACTTCGCCCCTGAAAACACCCCTTATTTGTTTGAACAGAATAGATTAAATAGATTGAATAGATTTAAATAGATTTGGAGGAATTTTACTGTCAAACGCTTTTATGCGATAAAAAGTAACGACAAAGACCGAGGAGAAGTCATGGCACCTCCCCCTTCTTCTCCCAGGTGGTACATACAGCCTTCAGACCAAAGTCTTCTTTCTATCCACACTGGACAGAAGGAAATTCACTTCAACCTTCTATAAAATAGTCCTTGAGTAATATAAAGCCTTGTGCCATAGTAAGAAACACAGGCATGGTGTTCAGCAGGAAGGTGACATTAGGAACCCCTTGTCTAGCCTGAGGAATAGATCATTAGGCAGGCAGACAAGGGTGGCAATTTGGTCATCCAAGATAGAGATGTATATATCAAGGAGACAGAGAGACTAATAGGCGATATTGACATTTATATAAGACTCCCCTGTGACCCTATCAATAAAGAACGGATACCGATTTCTATACAGTAAACATCCAGTGGTACCTCATTTCTTCCACATTCCAAAAATCCGCAAAGATCCAGTGAGCCCTCTGGGTAGACCCACTATTGCTGGGATTGATAGTCTGACTAGTAATTTGGGCTGCTACATAGAACATTTTCTGCAAGATCTGGTTACCACCCTGCCCTCATACATTAAAGATTCTGGCCATGTGTTAGATATCCTTTCATCTTACATGTGGCAGAAAGGATACAGATGGCTCTCATTGGATGTAGCCTCCTTATATATATCCATAAGACATGAATATGGCCTGCAGGCAATACAGCATTTCCTAATTAAAAACTAAGTATTCCATCATGCTCAAGTTTGGTTCTTATATAATAGTATTGAATACATATTAACACATAACTTTTTAACATTTCTAGGAAACTATTACAGACAAATCAAGGGAACGGCTATGGGGGCCAGGCTATGCCCCGAGTTATGCCAATCTCTTTATGGGATATTGGGAATGTCATTACATCTGGGCAAACCTGGTCCTGCGTGCATGTTATATTGATGAAATCTTGATCACCTGGGATGGGTCAGATAAAGAACTGGGAGGCTTTTTGACATATTTCTCCAATAATCCTTATGGGATTACCTTCACCCATGTGATAGATGAGACTTGTCTGGTCTTTCTTGATTTAGAATTAATTGTAGATGGCAATAATCTCATACATTCAAGGACCCACTTTAAACTTAGTGCGGGGAATTCATATCTCCATGCACATAGCCACTATCATCCCAGATGGATCAGAAATGTGCTCTTTGGCTAGTTTTGTAGGCTAAGGCACACCTGTACCTGCAGAATTGACTATAAGGAACAAGGTGCTATCCTTACAAAAAAGGAGAAAGGATATGAGGAGGGCCATATAGAGGAAGCCTATCATAAATACTGTTCCTTGCATGAGGAATCCACTTCAAAAAGACATCAAGGGAGAGGGTGGGAAAATGCAAATAAGATTCTGCACAAGGTTTTATACCAAAGCCCCTATGATCCAAAAAGTTCTGAAGAAGAACTGGAAAATACTGAAACAAGATCCTGTTCTGAAAGATAATTTACCCTCCCATCCTAATCTCATCTTTAGAAAACCTAAGGACCTTAGGAGCATGGTGGCCCCCAGAAGGGTAATAAAAGCAAAGAGTAGTGGGTTACAGAACACTTGGTTCTCTGTTTTGGATCAGAAGGGAAGTTATAGGTGAGGGGTGAGTAACTGCGGTACGTGTGCCTTTATGTGCCACTGTAGAAAATAAGTAGTCGCTACAGATGGTAAAGTGCACAAGATCCAACAATTTATCAATTGCAGCACCACCCATGTGATCTATGGCCTGCTTTGCCCTTGTGGGACATTATATGTATGCCGCACCACACGTCCCTTAAAGGGTTAGAATAGGGGAACACAAAAGTAGTATTACCCACCAAAAAGAGAACAAACTACTCAGTCCCCCTGACATTTTTTGGATACACAGAATAGTAGTATAGAAGGTTTGAGGGTCTTTGGGATAGAAGCCATAAGTAATGATATAGATAGTGGCAAAATATACCAAAGGCTTTGTACAAGAGAAGCACATTGGATCTTTACCCTGGGTTTCCTCAACCCCAAGGATTTGAATGAGGAGATTGAGCTCCCCTCTGCGATGTGACTGAGTTACATCCAGGTTATGGTTCCAACATGAGTGGGGTGTACATCCAGGCCCTTGAGGCCTTTTTTCCTCTCCCCCCCCCCCCCCCCCCACACACACACACTTTTTTCTTTCCTTTTCACATTTCCATTATGTATGCCCAATAAGTATGAGATACATATCGCTCTCTTCACCTTCCTGGCTGGGTGTGTCCACGGTGGTCGCACAGTGTGATACATGTGACTAGTACATTGGCATCACCTACTAGTCTATTACTCTCATGCTCACAGTGGATACAGTATAGGGTCTTATGCCTATGGGGTATGACACATAGGTTTTTTAGGACTCTATCAGTTCTTAGAGAATAAACATAAAGAAAATCACTCTATGTCATCTTAATGGATGTCAGCTCCTTTGATACCGATTCTAGGACAGCCAATATTTGGTCCTTCATTGGATCTAATTCTTGTGAACTTGGACTGCTATGTCCGTATCAACAAGTCTGGTATTCAGTAGCCACTACTGGGGTAGTGTATTATGTTGAGGCAGATCCTCTTCCTAAATCTTTGGGTTATCTTAGGCACATACATTGTTACAGCTTTACGTATTGCCCTGTATAATGACATGGAAGGCACCAATTAATTTATTCCTGTCATATAGAGACCCTCCAGTAGTGAGCTGTCATTGATGCTGTTACTAACATGGTCCCACTAGTCCAATCTGTATGAAAGTATGTACTGAATAAACCTTGCCTCCCTCTTTTGGGCCTCTTTACCTTCCCTTATCAGCCCCCCCTTCTTCCTCCTCTAGTCCAGTGTAACCCTTGTTAACTAAAGGCCTCCATGTGATGCAGATGTATAGACTATCGAGCCTGTACATGCTTGGGTATAACTGCGCACAAGTGGGCGCGATCGTGTGCATGCAGTAATGCACAGGTGTAGGCAATGTAATCTGCATATGTATGCCGGCTTTTGGTGACAGATTCTTTGGATGCACCTGTATTCAGTAAAGGCCTATTACAGAATCCTAATTTAGAAGCGACTTTTAGTTGGTAGGTGAAGTACATGTTTTTAGTTATTGCGCCAATGTCATTTTTAATTTTTTTTATTTATTTGCACAGTCTACAACGTTACACTTTATAATACATGATATTGCACAGTTCCCCATCATATTATAGTCTTGTCTCTCCCCCTCATCTTTCGTGGTTTCGGGGTGTTTTGGGAACTGCAGCATACTGGCACACCGAGTCCTCCTTGGTTTAGGACTGTGAGGTACTCGGGGATCCATGTATCTTTCCTCCCTGTGTACCTCTGGTGGGGGTGGGGGCGGGCTTGGATGGCTTTGCGAGATGCTCTCATTTGGAGTAAACAGACGAACTGTACACATTGAAAGAAGTTGAGCATGATCCTTAATATCCAACTATTTCATTAAGGTTGGAGTTTTTGTACATGTGTTGCTGTTTTACTTCTTTGTTTGTTGTCTCAAGGTTGAAGTTCTGTGCGACTCTGGTTACCATGGTCGCTGGCTCTGTCAATGGTTTACAGTGCACATTCAATTCATTTTGGTACTATCTTTTTGTCATTTTACTCTTGTCATTGTTTTTAACAGGTGTATGCATACAGCTGGTTTGCGTACACAGGGGTGGCAGTTTGAACTGTGTGGTCAATCCCTTTTGTGGATGCGGCTGACTATAAGTAAACAAACCCCACCCTAATAATACAAACTCCTTTTCTTTGCTTTCTGTGGAGTGGGGCTGATCGTTAAGGGTGGTGCAGATTGGCTATATATTCCTTTTAAATTCATGGTGGGCCAGTAGCACTTTTGGCTCTGAGGAAGATGGTTATCCCTCAAAACGCGTCATCCAGGCACATACAGACGCCATCAGGTCGCCTTGCATCATTTGTGCATCCCAGCCATCTTGGAGGCAATTGGTTCCAATTTTTTACATGCGTGTATATATCAACATTTGTGAGTTTAGTGGCAATGCACTAGGTCGGTGCACCCTTCTCTTGTTGTTGTTTTGTTGTCCAACATCAGTGCCTGACCTCACAAATGCTCTTCTGGAAGAATGATCAAACATCCCCATAGACACACTCCTAAACCTTATGGACAGCCCTCCCAGAAGTGTTGAAGCTGTTATAGCTGCAAAGGGTGGGCCAACTCAGTATTGAACCCTACAGACAAAGACTGAGAGTCCATTAAAGTTCATGTGCATGTAAAGGCAGGCGTCCCAATACTTTTGAAAATATAGTGTACCTGTGTCCCCTGCTGCATACTCTGGTTCTTTTCTCCAGCTCTTACATCCTTAGAGGATACAGCAGTGATGTTGAAGGACAAAGGCATCTGATGCACCTGAAAGTGTTAAATAGTTCTATGCTGCAGTGTTAGAATAGAGGGAAGGTAGACGATACAGGCCACTGCAAATGTAGCTATAAAACCCCCTTAGGACAGTGTTATGCATATACAGTATATGGCAGCAGGGCAGATAGATCCCAAAGTTGAGCCACCATATATACATTACTGTCTTGTTCTGGAGCATGCTCCATCTCTGCCCCAAGAACTTTGACTGAGCTGTCACTGACAGCTCATGGTCAACTACTGATGATCAGAGATGGTAGGCACAGCTCCTATGATGTCAACACTGTGCAGCCAATTACAGTGCGGTAAGATTGGAAGCCCTGCTTACTGGATCCAAGCACCAGGGCCTACTTAAAGCACCATCCCTGGCCGGCATAAAGGAGTTACCTAGACAGGGTTGCTTTAATGGTATATTTCATATACCTGTAGATCTACACATATGATGCCATTCTTTGATTTACTGAAGTAAAGGCAGTTCACATTGTACATAGAATGGTTACTTTGCAAAGTGAATGTTCACTGAGCTTAATAAATAAGGTGAATTTATGTTTGTTTTAAGTATCTAATCATGTGCAAGGGCACATAAAAAAAAAAAAAAAAAACTAAATGATTTTCACACACAGGGCTGGGTGGCTATGATGACCATAGCTTCACCTTTTTTTACTAAGCCAATGGAACATTTTTCTTTAATATTTCACCTTAAACTGATTGTAAATGATCACCTTGTAAAACAACCCATTCAGTTTAAAATAGAAATGAAAGGCAAAACATTTTTGTACAGATAAAGAAAAAAAAAACATAAATACCTTATTTCCCTTTTTATAAGCGATCACATTCCCTCTTTTCACAGCTGTTAAGGAGCTGGAGGGAGGAGAAGAAGCAGCACACAGAGCGTCCCAGTGAATGGCTGTGCAGCGAGGGCAAGTCTGATCATTGGAGCACGCTGAGTTCCCAGCATAGCTAGAGAACTGCCCACGATGTGCTCTCTTGCTTAGTGTGGTCAGTTTTTAATAAGAAAGCAGAGGGGCTGGCAGAACCCCAGGAATTTCACATAAAGGAAGAAATACAAAGAGAACAGGATGCTTTCTCATACAAGTACATGGTACAGAAAGCACATATTAGGAATATGAAGTGTTGGGGTAACAAACTATTTAATGTCCACTCTCATGTTCTTTTGGGCTGCTTTACTAAAGCAGTTTGGAATCTTTATTCAAAAAATTGTGTTACTAATGTTCCAATGATGTGAAAAGTATCTGCAAAAAAAAAAAAAATAACTTTTTAAAAAAAAGTTTAGTAGCCCAAGATTAATTTTACACACAACTGAAAGTGTCAGGGGAATGACTACCTCCCACTCCCTTACTAGTGTGTTTAGTAAGAGTCATACCACATGTTAATCAAAGAGAAATTCTGAAATTGAACAGATTTTGCTGTGCTCTCTTTTTAGAAAACCCATAATGCTCCTTGAATCCCTGTGTAAAATTGTTATGTTTAGAACAAATATTCTTTGTCAATAGTACAAAAAAGATATAAAAGAGTTAAAAATGAAAAAAAAAAAAAAAGGTACAAATGTAAAAAAAAAAAAAAAAACAATAAAGAGGAGCTCCAGTCTCTGAAAGGAAAATTAAAAGTCAGCAGATACAAAAAGTGTAGCTGCTGACTTTTAATAAACAGCCACTTACCTGTCCCATGATCCAACGGTGTGCTCACCCTAGTTGTGTTCTCACTGCGTCCTCCCTCACCGGTGACTGCATCTTCCCTGTGGGCACCTGGCTGCGACAGCTTGCAGTTTCACAGCCCACTGCGCATGCGCAAGCGGCGCATACACGAGCGGCGCTGTGCTTTGTGATTGGTCCTGAAGTCTTCTGGGACCTGCCATGTGTCCCAAAAGACTTTGGGAGGGGGGGTAGGGGAACATCCGCTTGTTATCGCCTACAGAGATCAAAGCGGAAGTGGGAGGGGTACCTGCTCCCCCTCTCCTCCCCAAAAGCTCCATCTAAAAAACAGGAGCTGGGGAGGAGGCCTTAAAATGGAACTTCCCCTTTTGGGCGGAGCTTAGCTTTAAGCTGAAACCATTATAGTTTCTCTTAACTGAAGTAGACAGCATGGGCCTGATATTTTTTTGTCATTATACATCCAGTAAAAGGTAGCGTTGTTTCATAAACATGTTTACATTAATAAAACAGTCCACCACATTTATTAAAAAAAGTGCTAAAGTCTCAAAAAAAGAGAAGTAAAATAAAACAAAGTTAATTTAATTCCTGGTGAAATGTATCTTCAAATTAATAGTGGAAATATCATATATGAACTCTCCTCTTAAATATCCACATTACGTGACTAAGGTAACCTCCACTCCCCGCAGCCTGGGGCTTACCAGAATTATATGCCTCTTATAATAATGATCGGCATATTGCGCTTATGATCATGAATACTTCAATCTTCTAGGGCAGCCTTTCTCAACCTTTTCAACACAGAGGAACCCTTGAAATACATTTCTGGTCTCAGGGAACCCCTGCTAAAAATTAAAAATCGACAACTCATGACACATTAGTGTGACAGTCAGTGGGAAGAAAGTTCCTTACTCTTGTCATCATTGGGAAGAATAGCCCCCTTACAGATAGCTAAAAGGAACAATGGTGTCATTGGAAATTTATCTAAGAGGCAGGAACTCCTATATGTAACCCATATGATCGTAGGATTCTCCCAATAGTCACCCCGTGGTTCCTCTCTAGGTGCCAGATGATGACCTCAGACCATACAGAAAAACACACTCCTCATAGTGTAGTATGTCCAAAAGATTTAAAAAAAAAATAAAGGATAGTAGCAACTTACATGTTAAAATATGATGTATAGGCGTCTAACATCCATACCGCCGGTTTGACAACCAACAAGATGGCCACCGAGTCCTCCACTAGTGTATACGTCACGCGTCGTTGGCTCCCTACTACGCGTTTCATCATCAGCTGACGTCATCAGGGGGTGTGTGACACTTGAAATGTCAGTAGTAGCATGTGATATATCATACTGAAGCCTAGGTTGCTTACATATTGTCCAGCTACTGAACAACATTTGTTGTTATTGTCACTCAAATAATATTCTTTAAGGCCCCCATGCACGCTGGGTGTTTAGCCTTGGTGCATAAGGCTCTGGCATTTAGGTATAGGAGGAGGGTACAAGTGCACCATCCACCCCTGCTGCTGGCAGCCTGTAAATTCCTGAGAGGGTGTCAGATGTTGTGGCTGGATGGAGCTAAATAGTGTACCAAGCAATGCTCATGTTTAGGACAGTATGTGCCCAGGGACAAATGCCAGAAATACAGACAGCTCACATTCTGGGTATTTATCCCTGGGTACATATTGCCCTAAATGTAAATACAGCCTGGTGCACAGTACAGCCCCATCCAGCTGAATCAGCTTTTAGCTTCTCATAGACTTTTATCGGCTGTCGGCAATGGTGCCTGTACCTTCTACCTGTACCTAAACGCTGTAGCCTCATGCAACAGGGCTTAATGCTCATTGTGCATGGGGCCTTATTCCTATTGCAAGATAAAACCTGTCTTGTCTCTTTTTGCTGCCTATTAAAGAGTTCAGATATTGTCCTGACACTAGCTACTTTCTACCAATCATCTACCTAAAGACTATATTTTGAATGTTTTGGTAATATTTGTTGATATGGGGATGGGATGGGATGGGAGTTGGGGATTGTGGGTTTGTGGTTTTGAAGGTTTTTTTTTTTTGTGCGCCTGTTTTGACACTTTATTAAACTTCTAAGACAAAGCACTTTTGTAGTTTGAAAAAAGAAGCTCACAAACAATTCTACTATTAAATGTTTTGACACTGGTCAATTTTTATAAAGTTTATATTTCTTTAGCTTTTAGGTTTCTTGTGGCTGATACTGATAAATTCGGGTCTTGATTAGAAAAGCCTTTTTTTTTTCAAATTGACATGAAATAAATTGTGGTTTTGCCACTGCATTTAAGCCAAGCTAAGCATACAAGTTAAAAAATCAATTGCACATTTTTTCTGGGGGGGGGGGGGGGGGGGCATGCTGCTTATAGAGAGAGGCTGTTTGGTCAAACTCCCCATCGTGCATCGGCACTGGGAGCTATTTCAGACAGTGAAAACACTCAGAAATGTAAAGGCAAAGGAGAGAGAGGTGTCTTCCCGAGTGCTGTGCTCTCTGTCTCACCCTACAGCGCAGTACCCCTGCTGATTTTTTTAAAAGGCTGTGTATATATGTTTGTGTGTGTGTATGTTATTGTGTGTGTTTGTGTGTGATTGTGTGTGAATGTGTGTGATTTTGTGAGTGTGAATGTGGGTGCGTGTGTGTGATTCCATAAGTGATTGTATGTGTGAATGTGTGTGTGTGTGGGTGAAACTGCAGAGCATTCAATCCATCCCATGACACACTACAGAGCATTCCACCCATCCCATGACACACTGCAGAGCATTCCACCCATCCCATGACACACTGCAGAGCATTTCACCTATCCCATGACACGCTGCAGAGCATTCCAATAATCCCATGTTACACTGCAGAGCATTACAACAATCCCATGACACACTGCAGAGAATTCCACCCATCCCATGACACTGCAGAGTATTTCAACTGGAAGCAGAACTACCAGGGTTGCAAAGGTCGCACTTGTGACTGGGCCCTGACGGGCTCCAAGACGGCAGGAAGGGGGCCTGCTGCAGAACATGTGAAAGGCCCCACGATGGGAGTAAAGGGACCATGGGCTTGGATGGAAAGGCCCCGGGACCAGTGGGTCAGGGGGGCCCTTCATGGTTTTTTTCACCAGGGCTCTGAAGGTTCTAGTTATGCCTCTGCCAGTAACACATCTCCTGTATTAGAGTGCCCCCACTCCAGCACAGGGGGCACAGCAGAAAGCAGCATTGTCAGTCCGAGGGGAGTGTTCAATGTATTAGCAGATTTAAATACATTAACAAACTGAAGACAAACTCCAGCTCATACTCTATAATCAGTTACAGCAAACAGTTTTTTTTTCCTTTTGGGATAAAGGTTTTACATTAATAAATAAAATCTGATCATTTTAGGCACCCCTGTCAGTGTTAAATGGTTTAACTCATTTGTGTAAATGATACATTCTGCTAGAGAGCTCTTGCTTTTTAAAAACAACAGACTTTCTGGCTGGAGCACCAGATGAAAAAAGAAGAAAGTAAGCCTTGGTAAGCTGCAATATAATAAAATTTTGCTTTTTAGTCTAAGATTGCTTTAAGTGTCCCCTGTGTTAGCCACCAGCTCCCAATACCCTTTTTTTCTGACAATAGCATACCTATTAGCCTTGGAAATGGCCAGAAAGTATCAAGATTTGCCCTCATAGACTATAATGAGATTTTAGGTTACGTTCAGGTTTTGCAAATCTCAAACAGGATTTGCCAAACCATCCGTGAATTGAACCAGCACTTCCTCCTTTTTCGCCAAGGTAAGAATGACGTTACTTCCTATCAGCACTTCTGCAGATGTGTTGAAAGGCTTTTCCTTGCCTTCAGTATTCTGCAGAGACCTTTTGCAGATGTATGCATGCATGGGCTTGCCTACATGCATGCTTGAAGACAGCACAATTAAAAAGGTAGAGGGCCCCTTGTCCAGCCTGCCCATGCGCTGATTCTTAAGCACATGCGCACATGTGCTGCAAGGTTCTACAAGGTTCTAAAAGCCATGCAGAGCAAGTTGGCCTATCAGCGCATGTGCTAGACCATCAAAGATGGGGGGTGGGGGCAGTAGTAAGGGGACTGAAGTTCCTCTTTGTAGAGCAAATATTCCATATCAGCGAAGCCCCTGTTCTAACTGTTTTACAGTCTTGGGCCTCTCGTGGCCTCCAACATTGAAAGAAATCTCCAAAAATGTGGAAAGACTAATCAGCACATATGTAAAAACAGTGGCTTTGAATTACACGTTTGAGCCTGTTGAATTTACAGGCATAGAAAATTAGCGTTACCAGTTGTGAGCCTTGAAGGATTCAAATGCACTAAAGTAGGGTTGGTCACGGCCTTCATTAAATCTGAAGATACTATAAGTTGAAAAAACTAGTGAAAAGCGGGATTTGTATTTAATTGGGATGCAGTGCCAGATGTTTTGCTCATTCCTCTGTCCTGTTCTTATTTAAACAGGTGCCACCATTGTGGCAACAGGGAGGCAGGAAATTTAATTTGAAGCTGTTCAGAGTGCTAAGTCTGCTCATCACCTCAGGGAAGTAGTTGGCCAAGTTCAACAAGGAAGAGCTCCTCAGTGGTTTAAAATAACATCACTGCAGAAAAGATGGCTTTCTGGAGGAAGAGGTGGAGCAGCACATTAAGATCATCTCAGTGGCTGGGCAGGTTCAATGAACTAACTAGGAGAGCCTAGAAAAGAGAATTCAGCTGCCATAGCCTCTGGGAGATGGGAGGATCTCAGCTATGTTTTGTCATCACAGCCACTTACGTGCCCAAACTCCAGAACTTAAAGCAATGGTGAGGAGAAGATTCTGCTTGCTCTCTCTGTCAAGTATCTGCATCACTGCTAATGGGTTTGGTTCCCAAGACCTTGTTAGTAGGTTTTAGCCTTCATCCCTTGAAGATTGATATGGGTAGTTTTTGGTACCTCGGGCCAATGGTTTGGGACTTTATGGGCTAGTATAGAGTCGATTATTTTAGAAGTAGTGTTTTTATTTAAAAAATATATATATATATATAAATAAAATTACATGGGTACAATAATCACATGAGGTGTGGGTTATAGACCCATTGGTGATTGGTGAAGATAAGAAAGAAGAGGTGACATTTGTGATAGGTGACAATTGGTATGTCTCTCTATTATTCACGCTTGCATGGCGTGAAGTCTGTAGGGAGAGATATCCTTAAATTCCTACGCGTTTCGGCTTTGCACCTTTGTCAAGGAAATTTTTCACCGTATCTGTAAGTATATTGGTATATAATTAGAATATTGTGCTGCCAATGGAGAACTTTTATTGGTTGCCAATAATATACATACATTATGTATATACTTACAGATACAGTGAAAAATTTCCTTGACAAAGGCGCAAAGCCGAAACGCGTAGGAATTTAAGGATATCTCTCCCTACAGACTTCACGCCAGTAGTATATTGCTCAGCACTGGAAAATAGATGTGGACTTAGAAAAAAATGTGTTTCCCTCAGATATTGTGACTTCAACACTAGTGTTGAGCGAACACGGACTGTATTATTCGTGTTCGTACCGAATAATTGGATTTTTGTTACCCGAACACGGACCCGAAATCTTTACTGTATGTTCAGGTAAAAATCCGTGTTCGGTCATTTTATTTCCGGGTTTGTATGTATTGGCGCGCTTTTAATGGCGGGCTTTCAACAGCCAATCAACAAGCGTTTAACTGGTGTGCCTTAAGCCATCCCAGCCATGCCTACAAATGTATTAGTAGCTGTGATTGGCCATCTGAAGCATGTGACCATGTCTTTATAAGTTCGAGAGCCCCAGCGCGCTGCGTTATTCTGCTGAAGATTAGGGAGAGAGCACACATCATACGTGCTGGCTGCTGATTAGGGACAGACAGGCAAAAATCATATTGTGTCCGAAAAGAATTGAGGGACAGGTCGGAGTGCTGCAGGCAGGGCGAGATATTAGGGCATTTTAGGGAGAGGCTGTAGATATTTAGGGTCAGTGTTCTACAATCGATTTTGCTGTGTGGGGGGGTTTGCAGTGCCGGCAGTGACCGATCTTATCGATTCTTTTAGGGAGAGGCTGGAGATAGGCAGGGGTCAGTGGTCCACATCGATTTTGCTGTGTGTGGGGTGGTGTGAACACAATCTTTTTGCCCGCTGAGGAGGAGGGAGAAAAAAGTATTTTTTATCAGTCAGTTGTGTGCAGCGTTTTTCCTTCAGTGCTGCTGTGCTGACTGTGATAATACACTGCTGTGTTCACATGTGCTATTATTGAGTGATTTCAAAAGTTATACACTTTTTTCTGTTCCACTATTCAATATACACCCTTGGGTTAAAAACATTTAATTGTGGCATAGTCTGTACTAATCTAGTTAAAAATTACAAACTTAAAAGGGGAATTTTCTTTTTTTTTTCCCCTCCATAGCCTGCAGCAGAGCTGACTGATATAAGACACTGCTGTTCACATGTGCTATTGATAAATCACCAATTTTATATCATATTTTCTATTCCGCTATTCAATCTACACCCTTGGGGTAAAAACAATTAAATTGCGGGATAGTCTGTATCGGTACGTGTGAGATACACCTTTCCAATTTTTGGGGCGCATCTCATACTGCCGAGGATTTGAGGGAGCTTAAGTGTGCCTCCTGCCTGTTCCGAACTCCTCCTACTCCTCATCCTGCCTTTGGGGGTACAAAAAATAGTAATTTGGGCCTAGTCTGGGTCTCTACGTGTGAGATACATACACCTTTTGATATCATATTTTCTATTCCGCTATTCAATCTACACCTTTGGGTAAAAACAATTAAATTGCGGGATAGTCTGTATCGGTACGTGTGAGATACACCTTTCCAATTTTTGGGGCGCATCTCATACTGCCGAGGACTTGAGGGTGCTTCAGTGTGCCTCCTGCCTGTTCCGAACTCCTCCTACTCCTCATCCTTCCTTTGGGGGTACAAAAAATAGTAATCGGGGCCTAGTCTGGTTCTGTACGTGTGAGATACATACACCTTTTGAAATTATATTTTCTATTCCGCTATTCAATCTACACCTTTGGAGTAAAAACAATTAAATTGCGGGATAGTCTGTGTCGGTACGTGTGAGATACACCTTTCCAATTTTTGGGGCGCATCTCATACTGCCGAGGATTTGAGGGTGCTTCAGTGTGCCTCCTGCCTGTTCCGAACTCCTCCTACTCCTCATCCTGCCTTTGGGGGTACAAAAAATAGTAATCAGGGCCTAGTCTGGTTCTGTATGTGTGAGATACATACACCTTTTGATAATATTTTCTATTCCGCTATGTAATCTACACCTTTGGGGTAAAAACAATTAAATTGTGGGATAGTCTGTGTCGGTACGTGTGAGATACATACACCTTTTGATATCATATTTTCTATTCCGCTATTCAATCTACACTTTTGGAGTAAAAACAATTAAATTGCGGGATAGTCTGTGTCGGTACGTGTGAGATACATACACCTTTTGATATCATATTTTCTATTCCGCAATTCAATCTACACCTTTGGAGTAAAAACATTTAAATTGCGGGATAGTCTGTGTCGGTACGTGTGAGATACACCTTTCCAATTTTGGGGGCGCATCTCATACCGCCGAGGATTGCAGGGTGCTTCAGTGTGCCTCCTGCCTGTTCCGAACTCCTCCTACTCCTCATCTTGCCTTTGGGGGTACAAAAAATAGTAATCGGGGCCTAGTCTGGTTCTGTACGTGTGAGATACATACACCTTTTGATAATATTTTCTATTCCGCTATTTAATCTACACCTTTGGGGTAAAAACAATTAAATTGCGGGATAGTCTGTGTCGGTACGTGTGAGATACATACACCTTTTGATATCATATTTTCTATTCCGCTATTCAATCTTCACCTTTGGGGTAAAAACAATTAAATTGCGGGATAGTCTGTGTCGGTACGTGTGAGATACACCTTTCCAATTTTTGGGGCGCATCTCATACCGCCGAGGATTGCAGGGTGTTTCAGTGTGCCTCCTGCCTGTTCCGAACTCCTCCTACTCCTCATCCTGCCTTTGGGGGTACAAAAAATAGTAATCGGGGCCTTCAATCGGGGCGTTATCACAGACAAGCGCAGCCGCCTGTCCAGAGACAATGTGGACAAGCTCATGTTCATTAAAATGAACCAGGCATGGATCCCACGGGACTTTTCCGTACCTTGTGCAGAATGGAGATGGATACCGACCTTACCCAGCCATTGTTCTATTTTTGCTCTTTCTCACTCTTTTGGGGTGTACCCTCATTTAAAATGACTGAAAAAAAGCAGTGTTGGCTACCTCGTCCTCCTCCACCGCCGCTTCCACCTACAATGCCGCCACATCCACCACCACCTCAACCTCCCTCCTACTCCATATGAGCCTCATCCTTCACAGATGAAGAACATTGTTTAATTTTTCTGTTTTTTTTTGTTGTTTTAAGTTATTTCCCTATCCACATTTGTTTGCAGAGCACTCGCCATGCTCTTAACTACGTTTTGCTGCCATTTGCAGCACTCTAGCCCTTTCCATTGGTGTTTTAGAGCCATTTTAGTGCCTGAAAGTTCGGTCCCCATTGACTTCAATGGGGTTTGGTGTCCGGGTAAAGTTCGGAAAAAGTCCGGGACACGGACCCGGACTTTTTTTTCAAGTTCGGCCGAACCCGCCGAACACGGACATCCAGGTGTCCGCTCAACACTATTCAACACTCAAGCTAGACACAACAGAAGCTTCTTTGCATGGCTGGAAAAAACAAAATTCTACCTGGAGAAGTGTATTGTGGGAGTTTCATTGTTACAAATAGCTTTCTGAAGAAGGTGGGAGTAAGAGGTCACTCCCTCCAACAAGCAATCAAGTCCTTGTCAAATGCAACATTAAATACCAGCAATTGAATTTGGATTTAAAGGGGAAAAAAACAACTGGGCTGCAAGATAAGATAGAAGGATATGGAACTGAGGGGATGTACTTGTGACACCAAGTATCACTGCTGAGCCCTTTAAAAACATAGTGGGCACATCAATGAAACATTGAAGAAGGAAGGTGTCCACCTGCTGACCCCCTATGACATACCTACCTTCCCTTTTTTCACCACACCAATCCTAACATCAAGAAACATCAGTGAAACATCAAAGAAGGAGGGTGTCCACCTGCTGACCCCCCATGACATACTTACCTTCCCCATTTTTCACCACACCAATCCTAATATCAAGAGTGCCTACTTACCATAGGTATTGAAACATCCAGATTGATTCACCAAGAATGCCAAGTAGGCAGAAAAGTCCACTAGTGCTCAATCATGAAGATCCGTCAACTTCAAAAGGAGAATCTCATAAACGTGCAATTGTCACACTAGTATGCACTAAAAGTTTAACTATTATCTTACCATGTAACTGTGGATCATCTGCTTTTTCTGGGTCATGCTGATTCAAAGGTGCTGATTATAATGTGTCTTTTCCTTTTTTTGTTTTCATGACTAGTGTTGCCAAAAACTTCAACTTTTAGAACCTCTCTCTCACTCAAGCACCCTCCTGATTTGTGTTGTTTGTCAAATGATCCTTCCCTTTTATGTGACTGTTCTTTGAGCAGAGTAGCAACTCTATCTATGTACTGCCAGAAATGTCTCATATATCAATGGGAATATGTCAGGTGCATGTTATCAAGCAGTGTAACCTCGATATTGATGTAACTTACAATGTAGAACATTATTTTCTATGTATTTGCTGTATTTTCTTTAAACTAAAGGATCATTGACAAGTTTCAGCGTGTTTTTAAATTTAACTCCATCTGTGAAAGAGTTAGAAGGGTGCTTATATGTTTGCATTACTTTGTTTTGGGGGCACAGTTGCACAGTTCTGTTGGCTCACTTATTCAAAAGTTGTATTCCACAATCTTCTCCTTTACAAACCTCCACATATCTTTTGGTGGACAGGATGTGGTAATGAGTCTCCTGAACATGGTGAAAAGGTGCCATATGGGATACAGGCCTTACGTGTCCCCCTGACAAGATAATCCCCATATTAAAAACAAGGGGTGGCTGCATGCTCGCTTCACTCCATTTTCCTTACCATGCAGCTTGCATACTTGTAAAATTGTGTAATTGGAAAAAAAAGTAGTAACAGAATAGATGTTTTTTCCTAGACACTTTCATATCAGACTACATTGTACTAGATTGTTACAGAGTGTGCATTTCTAAGACATTTTCAAAGCCTATTAATGAAAGGATTTGTGTTTGAAAAATGTACACCTTCGAGCTCTATGAGAAGAGAAACTCTCTAATGCTAACACAGTACATAGAAGAAAGGATTTTTATTTGTTGTCTCCTTCTCTGTTTCACATTTTCTGCCCCTTCTATTTTAAATGCACTAACCGCTTGCCGACTGCTCACAGTATATTTACTGCGGCAGTCAGCCCCTCACAGGCAGAGCGATGTAGGTCTACGTCGCTAGCCTGTGAGGCTCTGGGGAGCGAGCACGCGCCCGCGGAGGCGTGCTCCCGCGCGGTCACGGACCCCCCCCCCGCGCGTGTGACCGGCAGACCCGATGTCCGCCGGTCACTCTGCGATCGGCGGGGGAGAGGGAGAAAGTCAGGCAGCTTGTGTAAACATTCTCCTCAGTGTAAAAACACTGCTCACACGGTTCTACAATGTAGAACAGTTGATCAGTGTCCCTACAGCTCAACAGACAGCCAATCACTGTTAGAATCACGCCCCTAGGGACACACACAGCCCCTCCCTCTCAAATAAAGTTAACCCCTTCACTACCAGTGTATTTTTACAGTAACAGTGCATATGTATTGCACTGATTACTGTAGAAATGTCACTGGTAACCCCAAAAGTGTCAAAAATGTCAGTCAAGGGTCCGATCTGTCCGCCGCAATGTCGCAGTACCGCAAAAAATCGCAAATCGCCGCCATTACGCGTTAAAAAAAACAACAAAAATGACAAAAATCTTTCCCTTTGTTTGTAAACGCGATAACTTTTGAGCAAACCAATAAAAATATGCTTTTTGCGATTTTTTTTTACCAAACATATGTAGCAGAAAACAAATTGGCCGAAAATGTTAAAAAATTTTGATTTTTACATTTCTTTTTGGGGGGGAATTTCATATAAAAAAATGTGAAAAATATTGTTATTTTAGCAAAATTGTCGCTCTTTTCAGGTGATCAGGTGATCAAATACCACCAAAAGAAAGCTCTGTTTGTGGGAAAAAAAGGACGTCAAATTCGTTTAGGTACAGCGTCGCACGACCGCGCAATTGTCCGTTAAAGTCCCGCAGTGCCGAATCGCAAAATACCCCCTGGTCGTTTAGCAGCCAAATCCTCCGGGGCTTAAGTGGTTAAATACTCCACTAAGATATTTGCCATGACTTCCTGTACTGGTTTAACCTCTTCTGGACCGTCCCATGCACATATACTGTGGCAGGGCAGCCCTCCTGAACAAAATCACGTACCTGTATGTGATTTCGTGCACTGGGTCTGGGGCACACACGTGCCCTGCCAACGACCAGCTCCCGTTGTAATTAGACACTGCGGAAGCCAATCAGCAGGTCTGGCTGACCCAATGTTCGCTGACACCCCGTGATCGTTCTCAGGAGAATTAGAACGGTCTTTTTTAACTGTTTACCATGTAAACAAGGCAGACCTCCATTATGTGAGAGGGGAAGATGGAGATCTTGTGTTTCTGCTAAGCAGGGACACAGATCTCTGTCTTCCCCTAATTAAAGCACCTCCCCCACACAGTTAGAAAGCACTCCCTAGGAGCATATTTAACACTTTGATCACCCCTGATGTTAACTCCTTCCCTGCTGGTGCCATTAGTACAGTTACAGTGCATATTTTTAGCACTGATCACTGTAGTATCACTGGTCCCCATAAAAGTGTCAAAAGTGTCAGTTAGTGTCCAATTTGTACGCCGCAATGTCGCAGTCCCACTAAAAATCGCTAATCACCACCATTACTAGTAAAAGAAAAAAAAAGTAATAAAAATTCAATAAAAATATCCCATAGTATGTAGACGCTAAAACTTTTGCATAAAGCAATCAATAGTGATGGATGAACATCGGACGGGGCGGTTCGAGGACTTTCTCAAATGTTCGCGAACTGCAAGTTCGCGGTGGACCCCATTCACTTTAATGGTAGGCGAACATTAAAAACCTCCAGGTCATATTTGCAGCCCCAAAATACTTACTAGCTGTGCACACATAGTCCCACAACATGGACACTGACATACAAGAAGTATTGCTATTGGAAAAGTTGCCATACATTTTTTTTTTTCAGCCAAAAAATATATATATATATTTTTCTAAATCAGCCAGAACTGACAGCAGCCGGTAAATACATGTCAAATACATATAGGGTCCATTCACACGTCTGTAAAATGGGTCCGCATCCATTCCACAATTTAGCGGAACGTTTACAGACCCATTGATTTTCAATGCCAGTCTGAAAAATTATGTAAGTAGAAAAGAAAGTGGCACTTCCAGACCCAGGAACTTGGAAACTTGAGTTTTATTCTTCAAATCAAAGGTACAACATCAGACAGGAACACAAGACAAACTGGACAGCAGACGCGTTTCCCATAAGCAATCAATAAGCACAAGGTGTGAAATGCGTCTGCTGTCCAGTTTGTCTTGTGTTCCTGTCTGATGTTGTACCTTTTATTTGAAGAATAAAACTCAAGTTTCCAAGTTCCTGGGTCTGGAAGTGCCACTTTCTTTTCTACTTACATGGACTTCTCAGGTTGCGGACCTTGGTGAGCACCCATTCCTGCAGGATTGTCACAGTTGCTCGGGATCCACCCGGCTCAGCTGGCTGCTTTCAGAGCGGTGATTTGTTTTTTTTTTTAGTCTGAAAAATTAGGCATTCACAGGATAAAGAAGTAAGTATCGGCCAGTACAGGCCCCAAAAATTAGCTCACAGGCGTTCACCTGACAGCAAAGAACTTTGTATTCTGTGGCTGGAGGTACATTAGGCATACACCGGATACAAAAGTAAGTGTCGGCCAGTATAGGCCCCAAAAATTAGCCCACAGGTGTTCATCTTACAGCAAAGAACTTGGTTTTCTGTGGCTGGAGGTACATTAGACATACACTGGATACAGAAGTAAGTGTCGGCCAGTACAGGCCCCAAAAATTAGCCAACAGGCATACACCTGACAGCAAAGAACTTTGTATTCTGTGGCGGGAGGTACATTAGGCATATACAGGATACAGAAGTAAGTGTCGGCCAGTACAGGCCCCAAAAATTAGCCCACAGGCGTTCACCTGACAGCAAAGAACTTGGTTTTCTGTGGCTGGAGGTACATTAGGCATACACAGGATACAGAAGTAAGTGTCGGCCAGTACAGGCCAGAAAAATTAGCCCACAGGCATTCACCTGACCGCAAAGAACTTGGTATTCTGTGGCTGGAGGTACATTAGGCATTCATAGGATACAGAAGTAAGTGTCGGCCAGTACAGGCCCCAAAAATTAGCCAACAGGTGTTCACCGGACACCAAAGAACTTTGTATTCTCAGGCTGGAGGTTGCTGTGTTGAGCAGGGACAGACAGTATAGTGACACAAGTCGCTAGCTAATAGGTCCACAAAAGTCTTTAGTGTAGGGAGAGGTTGCTGTGTGAAGCTGAGATAGACTGTAGCAATTAGGCATTCAACTGATGTAAAAGGCCTTTTGTGCCGCTGTATTTACCTAAGACAGGGACCATGAATTGTTATGGGTGGTGGCAGGATATTTGTGGCCTGTCATGAGGAATTTGAATCAAACATGGTCTACTGGTCACATGTGTTGAATTCCTCCGAGATCCATGCCTCATTCATTTTTAGAAATGTGAGGTAGTCAACACTGTCGTGAGCTAGGCGAGTGAGCTTATCGGTCACAAACCCCCCTGCTGCGCTGAACATCCTTTCGGACAGGACACTGGACGAGGGGCAAGCCAACAGTTCCATTGCAAATTGTGCAAGCTCTGGCCAGAGGTCAAGCCTGCCCACCCAGTAGTCCAGGGGTTCATCACTTCTCAGAGCGTCCACATCAGCTGTTAACCCGATGTAGTCGGACACCTGTCAGTCTATGCGTTCCCTGATGCTGGATCTGGAGGACAGCTGTCGATGGGTCGGCTGAAAGAATGATCTCATATCAGAAGTAACCAACACATCTTCAAACCGCCCTCTTCTTGCAGGCGATGTTGGATTGGTACCCGCAACTGTTTCTCTGTGAGTGGAAATTCCTCCAACTGGGTGGGCAGGCTTGACCTCTGGCCAGAGCTTGCACAATTTGCAATGGAACTGTTGGCTTGCCCCTGGTCCAGTGTCCTGTCTGAAAGGATGTTCAGAGCAGCAGGGGGGATCGTGACCGATAAACGCACTCGCCTAGCTCACGGCAGTGTTGACTACCTCACATTTCTAAAAATGAATGAGGCATGGATCTCTGAGGAATTCAACACATGTGACCAGTAGACCATGTTTGATTCAAATTCCTCATGACAGCCCACAAATATCCGCCACCACCCATAACAATTCATGGTCCCTGTCTTTGGTAAATACAGCGGCATAAGGCCTTTTATGTCTGTTGAATGCCTAATTTTTGGGGCCTGTAATGGCCGACACTTATTTATCCTGTGAATGCCTAATGTACCTTCAGCCACAGAATACAAAGTTCTTTGCTGTCAGGTGAGCGCATGTGGGCTAATTTTTGGGGCCTGTAATGGCCGACACTTATTTATCCTGTGGATGCCTATGTACCTCCAGCCACAGAATACAAAGTTCTTTGCTGACAGGTGAACGCCTGTGGGCTTATTTTTGGGATCTGTAATGGCCGACACTTATTTATCCTGTAAATGCCTAATGTACCTCCAGACACAAAATACAAAGTTCTTTGCTGTCAGGTGAATGCCTGTGGGCTAATTTTTGGGGCCTGTAATGGCCGACACATACTTCTTTATCCTAAAAAAAGAATGCTTGTCGATCGCAGATTCGCTTAATACTTCTGGTATGTCAGTGTCCATGTTGTGGGACTATGTGTGCACAGCTAGTAAGTATTTTGTGGCTGCAAATATGACCTGGAGGTTTTTCATACCTACAGCTACAGAATACAAAGTTCTTTGCTGTCAGGTGAACGCCTGTGGGCTAATTTTTGGGGCCTGTAATGGCCGACACTTACTTCTGTATCCTGTGAATGCCTAATGTACCTCCAGCCACAGAATACAAAGTTCTTTGCTGTCAGGTGAATGCCTGTGGGCTCATTTTTGGGGCCTGTAATGGCCGACACTTACTTCTGTATCCTGTGAATGCATAATGTACCTCCAGCCACAGAATAAAAAGTTCTTTGCTGTCAGGTGAACGCCTGTCGGCTAATTTTTGGGGCCTGTACTGGCCGACACATACTTCTTTATCCTAAAAAAAGAATGCTTGTCGATCGCAGATTCGCTTAATACTTCTGGTATGTCAGTGTCCATGTTGTGGGACTATGTGTGCACAGCTAGTAAGTATTTTGTGGCTGCAAATATGACCTGGAGGTTTTTCATGTTTGCCTGCCATTAAAATGAATGGGACCCTTCACGAACCTGCGGTTCGCGAACATTTGAGCGAGTTTGCGTGATCACGTTCGCGAACCGTCCCATCAGATGTTCGTCCATCACTAACAACCACTGCCTTGCTAAATAAGCTGAGGGTAAAGGTGATGGACTGGCCAAGCATGTCTCCAGACCTAAACCCTATTGAGCATCTGTGGGGCATCCTCAAACGGAAGGTGGAGGAGCGCAAGGTCTCTACTATCCACCAGCTCCATGATGTCATCATGGAGAAGTGGAAGAGGACTCCAGTGGCAACCTGTGAAGCTCTAGTGAACTCCATGCCCGAGAGGGTTAAGGCAGTGCTGGAAAATAATGGTAGCCAACACTTACTTCTGTATCCAGTGTATGTCTAATGTACCTCCAGCCACAGAAAACCAATTTCTTTGCTGTCAGGTGAACACCTGTGGGCTAATTTTTGGGGCCTATACTGGCCGACACTTACTTTTGTATCCGGTGTATGCCTAATGTACCTCCAGCCACAGAATACAAAGTTCTTTGCTGTCAGGTGAACGCCTGTGAGCTAATTTTTGGGGCCTGTACTGGCCGATACTTACTTCTTTATCCTGTGAATGCCTAATTTTTCAGACTAAAAAAAAAACAAATCACCGCTCTGAAAGCAGCCAGCTGAGCCGCGTGGATCCCGAGCAACTGTGACAATCCTGCAGGAATGGGTGCTCACCAAGGTCTGCAACCTGAGAAGTCCATGTAAGTAGAAAAGAAAGTGGCACTTCCAGACCCAGGAACTTGGAAACTTGAGTTTTATTCTTCAAATCAAAGGTACAACATCAGACAGGAACACAAGACAAACTGGACAGCAGACGCGTTTCACACCTTGTGCTTATTCATTGCTTATTCATTGCTTAATCACTTTTGTGAGATACTGTAGTTATGAAAATGTATCAATCCTGATTTACTGATGGCCTATCTCATTTCTTGAGGCCCTAAAATGCCAGGAAAGTACAAATACCCTCCAAATTAACCCTTTTTGGAAAATAAACATTCTAAGGTATTTAGTAAGAGGCATGGCGAGTTTTTTAAAGTTATAATTTTTTTGTCACAATTTTCTGCAAAATTAAGAAATTAGAAAATATATTTTTTACATATTGTCACCAGTGCAGTACAAAATCATCATAGGACTGGGGTGGTAGTGATTAGGGATACTGATTGGTTATAGTATGTAGAAAAATATATATATTTTTTTATTTTTATTTATTTCAATTTTTTTTTTTTAAGTTTTTTTTCTTTATTTACTGTTTTTCTTTTTTTGTATACTTTTATCAGAGTATCATTGTGACACTGTGCTACTCTTGGGAAGGGGGGGGGGGCGATCCCTTGCAGATGCTCTCTGACACAGGAATACCAGAGCTGTTGGACCACGTGACTGCACCAGAGCAGATTAAAAAAAGGTATGTACACAGATCCTATATGTATTACAGACTATGCAGCATAGGTAGGAGGAGGGGGTAGGCAGTATTAGCCTTATCTTCTATTTTAGGTAAAAACCACAAAGCGCCCATACTTGTCAAATGGCAAAGTATGTAGTGAAGGGGAAGAGAGATTTCTCATTACTTTAAAGCAGGATGAAGTACAAATTTAGTAGCATAAAGGGTATACATACATACATACAGTACCTAGAAAGCATGGGGAAGGCAATATCTGGAGGCCACCATATTATTAAATGGCCGTCAAGATTCTGATAGGCCTCCCACCTTCACCCACACAGATGTCAATAGATACAGACAGCGAGCCTCAGGAGTGAGCCTGCACAAGTTCCCCCATAGAAAGCAGCATTCCATGAGGCACTCGGCAGAGGGGAGAAGCCAGGAGCGTCGGCAAGGGACACAAGAAGAGGAGGCCGAAGGACACTCTGTGCATTTCTATTGCACATAGCAAGCTACTGTAAACCTGTTTGTTATTCTAAGAAATAAAGAGAGATTACAATCACTTTACCCAAATGTGGGACCTGACTACAACATCAGCTGGGCTTGGCTGATTCATGGTGCATTGCCAGCTGTATCTCTTTTCATCAGCTACCAGCGTTCCCAACTTACTGCTCACAGTGTCTACACCTTGGAACTTTTGCCTTTCCTTCACCCCTGCAGTTCCTGTCTCAATATCCAGGGTGCAAAAGACCACCCAAAACAGGAACAGTGCAAAAGGCCACCCTCATTATCTCAGGCTCTGCATACAGCTATGTGACAATCCCTGAAACAGCGAAGAGCAGGAGTCAGAAATAAAAGGTCAGAACGTTTTTTAGACATGACATATTTTTGTCAACCAGTGTCAGAAGTAGACAAAGCAGTGTCTATAAGACAATGCCTTCTCCTAAAGCTATAACGGTGTTCAGGCCATTACAGGTCACCACCAAAGTTGACCATCACAATTTAAATTTAATCAGAATTTAAAAAGTAAAATCATATTTGAATTCCAGTCATTCTGTCCCAATTCATGCTTGACTTGAACCTGAATCTCAGAACTAGCGTGCACATCTCTTAATTCAGATATACAGCTTATGACTATAGAGACATATTGATTAAATCTGCCATCATATATCTCAAACAGAAATATTCATTTTTTCGTAGACCAACCCATTAAGCTCCACTACTCCAACTCATTGAGCTGCCAAGAATCACCTGGCCAAATGTAACTGTTTTCAGATAGATTGCAGCCACTTTAAATACAGCTAGTGGTGCATTTGTGTCTTTGCGAAATCAATTCAACAAAATGGCAGCAGTCTGCACACAAACACTGACTCCCTGTTGCATTAGTGTGAAAAGAACAGGTAAAGATGGCTTCAGCTTCTTTTCACAAACCAAAAGAATCCAAGATATTCACCACTAACCCATGGTAGTTCTGAGCCCAAAACTCATCCCTAGTGGGCAAGTGTAATGGTTCCACTCCACACCTGTAGAAGTAGGGGATTAGACAACACTTTGGAGCTCCTAAAAAGCCTGATGCAGCTAGAAAACAGGTAGAGTATTATTTCTGTACCAGCTTGAAACTAAGAACCCCTAGTGGCTCTGAAGAAGAGGCTAACCCTTGAAACGGGTCAGCTCATTGGACCTCAAATTTCTTTCTTATAAGTGGTACCATGGATGGAATATGCTAGAATTTATGATGTGATTTTTACAACAGCCACTTTTGTGAGTATAATACTTACCACTTTTTTACTCAATAAACTATTTGTCCTAGGATAATGCACTAGGTCGGTGCAACCTGTGTTTCCTTTGTATGGTTGCAGTAAGAACCCCTAGCAAAAGAGGCAGCAGAAGAAGTTCACCCTATAAACCCTAAATACCCTGGAATCCTTTGCACCTATGTAAGGAAAAATCTTGATGACACATGGACACTGGACCATGCTTGATGCTGTTGTTTGCTTAGGTAGGGTTACCAAGAAGCTATGAGAGTAATTAGATTTTTTGTTCTTGTCTTTGTTTAGACTGCTAGTAACATAATACCATTATTGTGCTGTGTTTTTGCAAGTAAAGCTTCCACTTTCCTTTGTGAAAAAGCAGCTGAGTTTAGCTGAGAAACATGGGTAATCATAGGCAATCATGCCACTGGCGTAACTATTGTTGAAAGAAGAACAATCTGCTTCCAAAAGAGTCTCTATCTCTAACCAACTCTTGCATACCTTGGGAAAGCCAGAGAAAGATGTTCTATAGAGATATACTGTGTAGCAGAAGTTTTTCAAGTGAGAAGTACTTTTTTTTTGGGGGGGGGGCAAAATCAAAGTACAGTGTCCATTTGCCTGTTAAAAATGGCAAGCAACAGTATAACAGACATCACAGTGACATCAATGACCAACTCCAAGATGCTTGGGTCCTATGTGCAGATTTATATTTACCTAGTTTTGAGAAGACCCAACATAGACATGAGCAACTCTGTGAAACAAGTGGGAAGAAACATCCTGACATAGTGGGGTTGATTTACTAACAGCTTAGAAGTAGTGTTGAGCGAACACGGACTGTATTATTCGTGTTCGTACCGAATAATTGGATTTTTTGTACCCGAACACGGACACGGACACTTTACTGTATGTTCGGGTAAAAATCCGTGTTCGGTCGTTTTATTTCCGGGTTTTGCATGCTTTGGCGCTCTTTTCATGGCGGGCTTTCAACAGCCAATCAACAATCGTTTAACTGGTGTGCCTTAAGCCATCCCAGCCATGCCTGCAAATGTCTCAGTAGCTGTGATTGGCCGTCTGAAGCATGTGACCAAGTCTTTATAAGTTCGAGGCAGCCGCAGCGGCGTCATTATGCTGCTTAGATTCAGGGACAGAGCACACATCAACGTGCTGGCTGCTGATTAGGGAAAGATAGGCAGGAAAAAACCATTTGTGTCCGGATAGAATTGAGGGACAGGTCGGAGTGTTTAGGCAGGGCGAGTTGTAGGCATTTTAGGGATAGAGTCTGCTGAATTATATAGGGTCAGTGTCTTCTACAAACTACAATCGATATTGCTGTGTGGGGGGTGGGGTCTGCACTCAATCCTGATCTACGATCTCTTCTCAATCCTGTTAGGGACAGAGTCTGCTGAATTTTAGGGAAATTGTGTTCTACAAACTACAATCGATATTGCTGTGTGGTGTGGGATTGGAGATAGGCAGGTGTCAGTGATCCACATCCATTTTTCTGTGTGTGAGCTGCAGTGAACACAATCTTTTTGGGCTGCAGTGAACACAATCTTTTTGGGCTGCAGTGAACACAATCTTTTTGGGCTGCAGTGAACACAATCTTTTTGGGCTGCAGTGAACACAATCTTTTTGGGCTGCAGTGAACACAATCTTTTTGGGGTGCAGTGAACAAAATCTTTTTGGGGTGCAGTGAACACAATCCTTTTTGGTGTGCAGTGAACACAATCTTTGTGGGGTGCAGTGAACAAAATCCTTTGTGGGGTGCAGTGAACACAATCTTTTTGGGGTGCAGTGAACAAAATCCTTTTTGGGGTGCAGTGAACAACATCCTTTTTGGGGTGCAGTGAACACAATCTTTTTGGGGTGCAGTGAACAAAATCCTTTGTGGGGTGCAGTGAACACAATCTTTTTGGGGTGCAGTGAACACAATCTTTTTGGGGTGGAGTGAACAACATCCTTTTTGGGGTGCAGTGAACAAAATCCTTTTTGGGGTGCAGTGAACAAAATCATTTTTGGGGTGCAGTGAACACAATCTTTTTGGGGTGCAGTGAACACAATCTTTGTGGGGTGCAGTGAACACAATCTTTTTGGGGTGGAGTGAACAACATCCTTTTTGGGGTGCAGTGAACAACATCCTTTTTGGGGTGCAGTGAACACAATCTTTTTGGGGTGCAGTGAACACAATCTTTGTGGGGTACAGTGAACAGAATCTTTGTGGGGTGCAGTGAACACAATCTTTGGGGGGTACAGTGAACACAATCTTTGTGAGGTGCAGTGAACACAATCTTTGTGGGGTGCAGTGAACACAATCATTGTGGGGTGCAGTGAACTCAATCTTTGTGGGGTACAGTGAACACAATCTCATACTGAAGGTTTGAGGGTGCTGCCTGTTCCATACTCCCCCTACTCCTCATCTAGCCTTTTAGGGGTACAAACAATAGTAATTGGGGCCTAGTGTGGTTGTGTACGTGTGATATACATACACTTTTTTGGGATCATATTTTCTATTCCGCTATTTAATCAAAAACCTTTGGGGATCAGTTAAATTGGGGGATAGTCTGTGTTGGTACGTGTGAGAGAGATCCACCTTTCCAAGTTGTTGGGGTTCATCTCATACTTCTGAAGGTTTGAGGGTGCTGCCTGTTCCATACTCCCCCTACTCCTAGCCTTTTAGGGGTACAAACAATAGTAATTGGGGCCTAGTGTGGTTGTGTACGTGTGATATACATACACTTTTTTGGGATCATATTTTCTATTCCGCTATTTAATCAAAAACCTTTGGGGATCAGTTAAATTGGGGGATAGTCTGTGTTGGTACGTGTGAGAGAGATCCACCTTTCCAAGTTGTTGGAGTTCATCTCATACTTCTGAAGGTTTGAGGGTGCTGCCTGTTACATACTCCCCCTACTCCTAGCCTTTTAGGGGTACAAACAATAGTAATTGGGGCCTAGTGTGGTTGTGTACGTGTGATATACATACACTTTTTTGGGATCATATTTTCTATTCCGCTATTTAATCAAAAACCTTTGGGGATCAGTTAAATTGGGGGATAGTCTGTGTTGGTACGTGTGAGAGAGATCCACCTTTCCAAGTTGTTGGGGTTCATCTCATACTTCTGAAGGTTTGAGGGTGCTGCCTGTTACATACTCCCCCTACTCCTAGCCTTTTAGGGGTACAAACAATAGTAATTGGGGCCTAGTGTGGTTGTGTACGTGTGATATACATACACTTTTTTGGGATCATATTTTCTATTCCGCTATTTAATCAAAAACCTTTGGGGATCAGTTAAATTGGGGGATAGTCTGTGTTGGTACGTGTGAGAGAGATCCACCTTTCCAAGTTGTTGAGGTTCATCTCATACTTCTGAAGGTTTGAGGGTGCTGCCTGTTCCATACTCCCCCTACTCCTAGCCTTTTAGGGGTACAAACAATAGTAATTGGGGCCTAGTGTGGTTGTGTACGTGTGATATACATACACTTTTTTGGGATCATATTTTCTATTCCGCTATTTAATCAAAAACCTTTGGGGATCAGTTAAATTGGGGGATAGTCTGTGTTGGTACGTGTGAGAGAGATCCACCTTTCCAAGTTGTTGGGGTTCATCTCATACTTCTGAAGGTTTGAGGGTGCTGCATGTTCCATACTCCCCCTACTCCTAGCCTTTTAGGGGTACAAACAATAGTAATTGGGGCCTAGTGTGGTTGTGTACGTGTGATATACATACACTTTTTTGGGATCATATTTTCTATTCCGCTATTTAATCAAAAACCTTTGGGGATCAGTTAAATTGGGGGATAGTCTGTGTTGGTACGTGTGAGAGAGATCCACCTTTCCAAGTTGTTGAGGTTCATCTCATACTTCTGAAGGTTTGAGGGTGCTGCCTGTTCCATACTCCCCCTACTCCTAGCCTTTTAGGGGTACAAACAATAGTAATTGGGGCCTAGTGTGGTTGTGTACGTGTGATATACATACACTTTTTTGGGATCATATTTTCTATTCCGCTATTTAATCAAAAACCTTTGGGGATCAGTTAAATTGGGGGATAGTCTGTGTTGGTACGTGTGAGAGAGATCCACCTTTCCAAGTTGTTGGGGTTCATCTCATACTTCTGAAGGTTTGAGGGTGCTGCCTGTTCCATACTCCCCCTACTCCTAGCCTTTTAGGGGTACAAACAATAGTAATTGGGGCCTAGTGTGGTTGTGTACGTGTGATATACATACACTTTTTTGGGATCATATTTTCTATTCCGCTATTTAATCAAAAACCTTTGGGGATCAGTTAAATTGGGGGATAGTCTGTGTTGGTACGTGTGAGAGAGATCCACCTTTCCAAGTTGTTGGGGTTCATCTCATACTTCTGAAGGTTTGAGGGTGCTGCCTGTTCCATACTCCCCCTACTCCTAGCCTTTTAGGGGTACAAACAATAGTAATTGGGGCCTAGTGTGGTTGTGTACGTGTGATATACATACACTTTTTTGGGATCATATTTTCTATTCCGCTATTTAATCAAAAACCTCTGGGGATCAGTTAAATTGGGGGATAGTCTGTGTTGGTACGTGTGAGAGAGATCCACCTTTCCAAGTTGTTGGGGTTCATCTCATACTTCTGAAGGTTTGAGGGTGCTGCCTGTTCCATACTCCCCCCTACTCCTAGCCTTTTAGGGGTACAAACAATAGTAATTGGGGCCTAGTGTGGTTGTGTACGTGTGATATACATACACTTTTTTGGGATCATATTTTCTATTCCGCTATTTAATCAAAAACCTTTGGGGATCAGTTAAATTGGGGGATAGTCTGTGTTGGTACGTGTGAGAGAGATCCACCTTTCCAAGTTGTTGGGGTTCATCTCATACTTCTGAAGGTTTGAGGGTGCTGCCTGTTCCATACTCCCCCTACTCCTAGCCTTTTAGGGGTACAAACAATAGTAATTGGGGCCTAGTGTGGTTGTGTACGTGTGATATACATACACTTTTTTGGGATCATATTTTCTATTCCGCTATTTAATCAAAAACCTCTGGGGATCAGTTAAATTGGGGGATAGTCTGTGTTGGTACGTGTGAGAGAGATCCACCTTTCCAAGTTGTTGGGGTTCATCTCATACTTCTGAAGGTTTGAGGGTGCTGCCTGTTCCATACCCCCCCTACTCCTCATCTAGCCTTTTAGGGGTACAAACAATAGTAATTGGGGCCTAGTGTGGTTGTGTACGTGCGAGATACATACACTTTTTTTGATCATATTTCCTATTCCGCTATTCAATAAAAACCTTTGAGGATCAATTGAATTGCGGGATAGTCTGTGTCGGTACGTGTGAGAGAGATCCACCTTTCCAAGTTGTTGGGGTTCATCTCATACTTCTGAAGGTTTGAGGGTGCTGCCTGTTCCATACCCCCCCTACTCCTCATCTAGCCTTTTAGGGGTACAAACAATAGTAATTGGGGCCTAGTGTGGTTGTGTACGTGCGAGATACATACACTTTTTTTGATCATATTTCCTATTCCGCTATTCAATAAAAACCTTTGAGGATCAATTGAATTGCGGGATAGTCTGTGTCGGTACGTGTGAGAGAGATCCACCTTTCCAAGTTGTTGGGGTTCATCTCATACTTCTGAAGGTTTGAGGGTGCTGCCTGTTCCATACCCCCCCCTACTCCTCATCTAGCCTTTTAGGGGTACAAACAATAGTAATTGGGGCCTAGTGTGGTTGTGTACGTGCGAGATACATACACTTTTTTTGATCATATTTCCTATTCCGCTATTCAATAAAAACCTTTGAGGATCAATTGAATTGCGGGATAGTCTGTGTCGGTACGTGTGAGAGAGATCCACCTTTCCAAGTTGTTGGGGTTCATCTCATACTTCTGAAGGTTAGAGGGTGCTGCCTGTTCCATACCCCCCCTACTCCTCATCTAGCCTTTTAGGGGTACAAACAATAGTAATTGGGGCCTAGTGTGGTTGTGTACGTGCGAGATACATACACTTTTTTTGATCATATTTCCTATTCCGCTATTCAATAAAAACCTTTGAGGATCAATTGAATTGCGGGATAGTCTGTGTCGGTACGTGTGAGAGAGATCCACCTTTCCAAGTTGTTGGGGTTCATCTCATACTTCTGAAGGTTTGAGGGTGCTGCCTGTTCCATACCCCCCCTACTCCTCATCTAGCCTTTTAGGGGTACAAACAATAGTAATTGGGGCCTAGTGTGGTTGTGTACGTGCGAGATACATACACTTTTTTTGATCATATTTCCTATTCCGCTATTCAATAAAAACCTTTGAGGATCAATTGAATTGCGGGATAGTCTGTGTCGGTACGTGTGAGAGAGATCCACCTTTCCAAGTTGTTGGGGTTCATCTCATACTTCTGAAGGTTTGAGGGTGCTGCCTGTTCCATACCCCCCCTACTCCTCATCTAGCCTTTTAGGGGTACAAACAATAGTAATTGGGGCCTAGTGTGGTTGTGTACGTGCGAGATACATACACTTTTTTTGATCATATTTCCTATTCCGCTATTCAATAAAAACCTTTGAGGATCAATTGAATTGCGGGATAGTCTGTGTCGGTACGTGTGAGAGAGATCCACCTTTCCAAGTTGTTGGGGTTCATCTCATACTTCTGAAGGTTAGAGGGTGCTGCCTGTTCCATACCCCCCCTACTCCTCATCTAGCCTTTTAGGGGTACAAACAATAGTAATTGGGGCCTAGTGTGGTTGTGTACGTGCGAGATACATACACTTTTTTTGATCATATTTCCTATTCCGCTATTCAATAAAAACCTTTGAGGATCAATTGAATTGCGGGATAGTCTGTGTCGGTACGTGTGAGAGAGATCCACCTTTCCAAGTTGTTGGGGTTCATCTCATACTTCTGAAGGTTTGAGGGTGCTGCCTGTTCCATACCCCCCCTACTCCTCATCTAGCCTTTTAGGGGTACAAACAATAGTAATTGGGGCCTAGTGTGGTTGTGTACATGCGAGATACATACACTTTTTTTGATCATATTTCCTATTCCGCTATTCAATAAAAACCTTTGAGGATCAATTGAATTGCGGGATAGTCTGTGTCGGTACGTGTGAGAGAGATCCACCTTTCCAAGTTGTTGGGGTTCATCTCATACTTCTGAAGGTTTGAGGGTGCTGCCTGTTCCATACCCCCCCTACTCCTCATCTAGCCTTTTAGGGGTACAAACAATAGTAATTGGGGCCTAGTGTGGTTGTGTACGTGCGAGATACATACACTTTTTTTGATCATATTTCCTATTCCGCTATTCAATAAAAACCTTTGAGGATCAATTGAATTGCGGGATAGTCTGTGTCGGTACGTGTGAGAGAGATCCACCTTTCCAAGTTGTTGGGGTTCATCTCATACTTCTGAAGGTTTGAGGGTGCTGCCTGTTCCATACTCCCCCTACTCCTCATCTAGCCTTTTAGGGGTACAAACAATAGTAATTGGGGCCTAGTGTGGTTGTGTACGTGTGATATACATACACTTTTTTTGGATCATATTTTCTATTCCGCTATTTAATTTAACTGGGCCTCCATGCGAGACCTGTGTGCCTTGTTGCGCTGTTTTGAGTACTCCACCAACATGGCCAGTGGCAATGACGCCGTTCTCAGCTTAACTATCCCACTTCTATGCCTCCTTGAAAAAACAATTCGGGCGATGATGGAAGAGGATGTGGCACAGGATGAGGAGGAGGAGGAGGATGAAGAGGTAACATTTCCAAGGCTTTCAGGGCAGTCATTCGCAAAGGGGCTCCGAGGGTGGGTTCCTGCACACGCAAACGCCAGGGACGCAATTGTCCAGCAGGGGCACAGTTCTGGAGGATGAGGAGGATGAGGAGGAGGAGGAGCTGGAGGAGGAGATGGAACCATGTTCACAGCAGGGTGGCACCCAGGCCAGCTCATGGCCATCACTGGTGCGTGGCTGGGGGGATACAGAGGACACGGACCATACACCTCCCACAGAGGACAGCCTTTCGTTGCCTCTGGGCAGCCTGGCACACATGAGCGATTACATGCTGCAGTGTCTCCACAACGACCGCCGAGTTGCCCACATTCTAACTTGTGCTGATTACTGGGTGGCCACGCTGCTGGATCCCCGTTACAAGGACAACGTACCGTCCTTAATTCACTCACTGGAGCGCGATCGCAAGATGCGCGAGTACAAGCGCACGCTGGTAGACGCCATGCTGCTGGCATTCCCATCTGACAGCGGGGCCACAGTGGAAGCACAAGGCAGAGGAGGAGGAGGAGGAGGTCGCCAACGCAACCAGGGCACCGCCAGCACCTCAGAAGGCAGGGTTAGCATGGCCGAAATGTGGAAAAGCTTTGTCAGCACGCCACAACAAACAGCAGCACCAGCAGCTCAGATGGAACGTCTTAGCAGGAGGCAGCATTTTACCAACATGGTGGAGCAGTATGTGTGCACACGCCTACATGTAGTGAATGACGGGTCTGCCCCCTTCAACTTCTGGGTCTCCAAATTGGGCACATGGCCTGAGCTTGCCCTTTACGCCTTGGAGGTGCTGGCGTGCCCTGCAGCCAGTGTATTATCTGAACGGGTATTTAGCACGGCTGGGGGCGTTATAACAGACAAGCGCAGCCGCCTGTCCAGAGACAATGTGGACAAGCTCACGTTCATTAAAATGAACCAGGCATGGATCCCACGGGACTTTTCCGTACCTTATGCAGAATAGCAATGGATACCGACCTTACCCACCCATTGTTCCATTTTTGCTCTTTCTCACTCTTTTGGGGTGTACCCTCATTTAAAATTTGTGAAAAGAAGCAGTGTTGGCTACCTCGTCCTCCTCCTCAGGGCCAGATTAATGTAGGGGCTATTGGAGCTGCAGCTCCAGGCCCCTACCTTTTATATAGGCCCCGGGTTGGCCATATTCACTGTTACCGCTCTTCTGTCACTTGTAAACACAGAAGTCTGGCTTCTATGCTCGCTTCCCCAGGCAGCACCCTCAGAACCTCCCCACACAGCGTGAAGGCCGGACAAGGAGGGACAGTTGGCGATGCATGGATGTGTTTATGGGCTTCAGAGACAGCATCCCATGTTGAATTAGGCATGCATGGCTGCACCCTTCCTCCTCTGGGTGCATGGCAAGGCACGGCCCTAAGGCCCTTCAAAATCCTCAGCACCAAGCCCATGATGCTGTTAATCCGGCCCTGGTCCTCCTCCACCGCCGCTTCCACCTACACCGCCCATAGGTGTGCGCAGCCTATTGCATTAAGGTGTGCACCCCAAAGTTGAAATACACATGCATGTGTTTGCCAGCAGGGAGAGTAATGTATCGGGGCCATGTACCTGTAGGCAAGGAGAAATAGAGCAGAGCAGGTCCCAGGGAGATCTTTCCCATCTCCTCACTGGCAATGCTATGTGCCCTAGGTGATTAGGGTGTGCCCAGGCACACCCAGCACACCCTGTGCGCACGCCTATGTCACCGCCACATCCACCACCACCTTAACCTCCCTCCTACTCCATATGGGCCTCGTCCTTCAGAGATGAAGAAGAACATTGTTTTATTTTTCTGTTTTTTTTTGTTGTTTTAAGTTATTTCCCTATCCACATTTGTTTGCAGAGCACTTGCCATGCTCTTAATTACGTTTTGCTGCCATTTGCAGCACTCTAGCCCTTTCCTTTGGTGTTTTAGAGCCATTTTAGTGCCTTAAAGTTCGGGTCCCCATTGACTTCAATGGGGTTCGGTGTCCGGGAAAAGTTCGGTAAAAGTCCGGGACACGGACCCGGACTTTTTTTTAAAGTTCGGCCGAACCCGTCGAACACGGACATCTAGGTGTTCGCTCAACCCTACTTAGAAGCAGTGTTTACTTTGAATGCCTGCAAAAATCCTGTTTTTTTTCTAATTTCATACACTTTGCAAAGTGAACATTCCTTCATGCTGGAACAGTCTTTAATTCATCAAAATCTGAAAATTCTGGCATATTATTCAAGGTTTTCTGATATTTCTGAATTATCAGCTTTTTAACCACTTAAGCCCCGGAGGATTTGGCTGCTAAACGACCAGGGGGTATTTCGCTATTTGGCACTGCGTGACTTTAACGGACAATTGCGCGGTCGTGCGACGCTGTACCTAAACGAATTTGGCGTCCTTTTTTTCCCCACAAACAGAGCTTTCTTTTGGTGGTATTTGATCACCTGTGCGATTTTTTGATCATGCGCTATAAACAAAAAAAGAGCGTCAATTTTGCAAAAATAGCAATATTTTTCACATTTTTTTATATGAAATTCCCCCCAAAAAAATGTAAAAATCCAAATTTTTTAACATTTTCGGCCAATTTGTTTTATGCTACCTATGTTTGGTAAAAAAAATCGCAAAAAGCGTATTTTGATTGGTTTGCGCAAAAGTTATCGCGTTTACTAACAAAGGGAAAGATTTTTGTCATTTTTGTTGTTTTTTTTTAACGCGTAATGGCGGCGATCTGCGATTTTTTTTGCGGTACTGCGACATTGCGGCGGACAGATCGGACCCTTGACTGACATTTTTGACACTTTTGGGGTTACCAGTGACATTTCTACATTAATCAGTGCTATACATATGCACTGTTACTGTAAAAATACACTGGTAGTGAAGGGGTTAACTTTATTTGGGAGGGAGGGGCTGTGTGTGTCCCTAGGGGCGTGCTTTCTACTGTGATTGGCTGTGGCTTGAGCTGTAAGGACACTGATCAACGGATCTACATAGTAGATCCGTTTGATCAGTGTCTTTACACCGAGGAGAATGACAGGCAGCTTGTTTACACAAGCTGCCTGACTTTCTCCCTCTCCCACGCCGATCGCAGAGTGGCCGGCGGACATCGGGTCCGCCGGTCACACGTGCGGGGGGGTCCGTGACCACGCGGGAGCGCGCTCGCTCGCTCCCTAGACCCTAGACTCCCAAGCGACGTAGACCTACGTTAGTTTGCCTGTGAGGGGCTGACCGCCGACGTAGATAGTCGTGCGGCGGTCGGCAAGTGGTTAATTCACATGGCTCGAGGGCTGTTCCATATATAAAATTGATATAACCTGGCATGCATGTTCACAGACGATGCTATTTAGTTGACTTAAACCTAACTTAATATGTATTTTATCATATCATTTTCATTTGAAGATATACAGTATTTAAAGTTCTACAAGGATAACCGTACTTTACTGAACATAATTATTACAATGTACATATTTATAACAATCAGCCACTGCTGACATTTTCTAAAGCATATAAACATAGTGATTTATTGATCTATGACAAAAGTTTTCACAATGGAAATAATTGCATGCCACTTTTCTGGTTTTCTGCAAGTGACTACTTAATTCAAAAGAAGGTTGGAATAAGTAATGTAGAGAATTGATTGTGCTTACACTTGTAATTTATATTGAAGATATACATTTATTTTAAAACACAATGGATTTTTTATAAAAGTTGGTGGAAGTTAATATTCTGTAAACTATATTAAAGATGAACTCTATTAAAAAGTGTATGCATTTAAACTGAATAAATGTTAAAGACTCATGTCATTTCAGAAAGATAATGTTTCCCCCCAGCAATAAAACCCTAAAAGAGTGTGCTAGCAATTCACCCCCACATATATAATATAGTAAACACGAAAACACGCAGCACTCATAAAATAATGAGTAGTGAGAAAACACGTGCAACAATTTAAACAAATGCTCTCCATTATTTCCTGAAAATCCATGAACCTATATATTCTATTATACATAAAAATATAATAAACATATAAAAAGTGTAGAAGTTTTAACATCCTCAGGTAAAGAAAAATCCACTCTTGAAAAGCTGCCCATCACAATATGGTAAATACACATTACAAAATAAAAAAAAAAAAGGAAGCAATCCCAACTGTGCTTAAAAAAAACCGTGAAAAAAAGTTTGTAAAAAACATAATTTTTAAATGAGTAGTGATTTACGGATGCATTTATTGATTAGGTGAAATTATCAAAATAAGTAATAACAATACAAATGAAAAAATCCTTTCAATATAGTGCCTGGGGGGGTCGCCTTAGTCTACATGTAAAGTCGCACATCTGTACTGTGTATAGAAGCTGCTGCAGAAATAATTGCATTTATAAAGCCAAAAAAATGACATTTTCCCTGCAAGCTTTCTCTATTTTGTAAACAGCTTGGGGATCCACTCTGTATGATAAGGCCACAATGTAGTGCACTGAAAAAAAAGATTAGAGATTTTTTGGGATAAATTCTGGGGTCTCTTCTGCAAACTTTAGATAGAAGTAACAGGTGCAGAAAAATTGGTCTTCGTGTGTCAAAGGTGCCTAGCACCGTAACTCTATAGAGGTACTCTTGATGAAAGCAAGAATTGGCCTTGCTGTCAAAAATGTAAATTATATGCACCTGTCAAACAGGTGCAGGAAAAAATGGTCTTTCGGTGTTAACTGTGCCCATGAAACCTACACCTAAAAAGCTCTTCCAGATGAAATCAACACCCACAACACTAGGCAGCCTAGAAGTCTTGCAGAGATTCCACATCCCAAAAACAGTTAACCAGTGACATCAGCATCAGGGGCTTCATAGCTGCTGGTAATCCAGGACTGGTTAATTTTGATAAATGTCAGACGGTCCACAAAACCTCCAGCAGCACTGAATGCCCATTCCTAAAGCATGCTGGATGGAGGGCAGTCCATCAGCTCAATTGCATACTGGGCAAGTTCTGGCCAGTGATCTATTTTCGTGACCCAGTAACCCAGTGGATCTTCAACTGGAAAGCTCTCCATCTCTGTTTTCGCCCCTAGATAATCGCCCATCATATAGCGCAGACGCTGCTGATGGTATAAGGAAGCTAAGAGCCCTGAACGGCCAGGACTAAAAAAATTGTGAAATGCATCACCTAGGCGGCCCCCCTTTTCCACCGCTTCTCTCTTGACCAACAGAAGCCTCAAAACTACATTTTTCATGAGACTGTAACCTACCAGAGTCGGGAAAAGCATTAGATAAATTCCTCTTTAAGGTGTCTGTGACAGAACCCACTGTCACTGTGTGTTTTGGAGGGGACTGTGTGCAAGCCTGCTACTGACAGACTATGGGCCAGAAGCTACTGGAGTTTGGCGCTGCAGCTTTTTGACTTTACCATCCACTACTGCCCTGGGAAGCAAAACGGCAACGTCGACGAATTATCCAGGCAAACAGACATTGACAAATGATCCGTGAGTACTCCCCGGACATCCCCAAGCCGATCCGTTAGGATCAGACTGTGTATGCTTGGTTCTGGGGGAGCAATGTGGCAAACACAGCCACTGTATATTGTCCTTCATGTATGCATTATGTTTATTGCATGTGTATACGTTTGAGAACCAAGTGTTTGGAATGTAATGTTACAGCCCATCCCCCCTCCTGTTTCTGTGTCTAATTATGTGGAATCCTGACACAGACAATGTTCTGGTCTGAGCTGGAGACATCTCTCCGCAGGGAGTGTGTATTAAGACTGCCTGTTTCAAATGTACAAATGTTCAGTTCTCCTTGGTTGGTCCCTCTTCCCTTCCCCGCTGTGGCAAGGCTAAAGGGAGTTTCCCTAACTGTGTGTAAAACTGTTGTCTTGGAATGTAATAAACAGTTTAAGCTCTGCATGGTTAACCCTCAACACCTGTGTGGATTGTCTCGTGATTGAGGGGTTAAGGGCTGGATATGGCTTCTCCGCAGACTGTGGGTGCGTTTGGAGGACAGGAGACACAGGTCCGGCAGATGTGCCCACCTGTGGTACAAAGATCCGTTACAGTGTCCTCAAGATTTTTTTATCTTCTGCTCCCTCTGTGGGGACTGGATGAGTTCTGAGACTTTCCCCTTGTTACAGTGGTCAAGGAGGGTTGCCAACCAATAGTGATCCTTCTCCTTGATGCCACGTATTCTTGGGTCCTTTTGCAGGCTTTGGAGCAGGAGGGAGCCCATGCACCGCAAGTTTTCAGAGGCATGAGAAGCAGATTTCTCGGGGTCACTGAGGATTACAGTATCTGGAACTGCCTCCTCCCAGCCACGTACTACTCCCAAAGGTTCTGGGGATGGAAAACCATCTGTTGAGGGTTGACGTATGTCTTCCTCTGCTTCAATGCCTCCAAAACTGCCAGAATCCTCCTCCCTCTCATATTGTGTGTTCTGTGGCGTAGGAAGAATGGTGTCTGCACAAAGCGGGCCTTGAGAGGAAAAGAAGTCCTCCTCTTCCTCCCGCTGCTCTGCCTCACATGCCCTGTCTATAATGCCACGCAGAGCCTGCTCCAGCAGGAACACAACAGGGATTGTGTCACTGATGCATGCATTGTCGTGGCTCATCATCCTTGTGGCCTCCTCAAATGGTGACAGTACAGTGCATGCATCCTTTATCAGCAGCCATTGGTGTGGGGAAAAAAAGCCGAGCCGGTCTGAGACTGTCATTGTGCCATACTCACACAGGTATTCGTTGACAACCTCTGCTGCATGTGCAGTCCCTTCAGAATTGCTAAGGTTGAGCTCTACCTGACTTCTACCTGGTGAGCATGTCACAAATCAGGCATTTTACAGACAGATGCAATACCTGCTGAATTTCAGCCAACCAGGCACTGGCTGTGTATGACCACCTGAAATGGCTACAGACTTTTCTGGCCTGCTTTGGCAGATCCTACAACCCTGGGTACCTATTTAGGAAATGCTGCACCACCAAATTGAGGACATATGCCAGGCATGGCACATGTGTAATCTTTCCCTATCTAAGGGCGGATAGGAGGTTTGTGCCATTATCGCACACCATCATTCCTGGCTCCAGCTGGCATGGCGTAAACCACCTCTGGGCCTGCTCCTGCAGAGCTGCCAGAATTTCTGGTGTGGTTCCTGTCCCCTAGACACACCAACTGAAGCACTGCATGGTACATTTTAGCCTGACTCATTGAATAGCCCTTTGAACACTTAGGGGGTACTTGTGGTTTGTAGGACAATTCAGCAAAGGAGGGCATGGAAGAGGAGGAGAAGTCATCCATGCCTGATGCTGGGGCTATGGCAAGAATAGCTGTGGACAAGGAGGAAGATGTAGCCACTCTGGCATCTGCAGTGGACTGCACACTAGTCTCTGCTTGGGTGACGGAGGATGAGGAGAATGAGGATGGTTTAATAAGTCAGTCCACTCCCTCCTCTGCATGCTGTGGCTGGATAGCATGGGCAACATCACTAAACAGAGGAAATGATGCCTTGCCTGAGGACTGACCACATCCACCTTTGCCTGTGGCCACATACGCTGCTGGCCCCCTCACAGTGCCATGGGAACATCTGCCTCTCCTTGCTGGCCTCCCCAACATGATGGGAAGGTGCTTATTAACAAAATGTAATAAAGATTTGGAAATATGTATGTGGATGCACTTTAATCAATGAAAAGTGGTGTTTGGTGCACTTTAACCTGAGTACTCACTACACAGACACACTCCACCGACACACTACAGTATACTGCAGTAAAACTGCACTAACGCACAGAAATATACTGTATTAAACAGCACATAACGCATTAAAATATACTGCATTAAACGAGCAGTAACGAACAGAAATGTACTGCATTAAACATGCACAAACTCACAGAAATATACTGCATTAAACGTGCAGTAACACACAAAAATATACTGCGCTAAACTGCACGCAATGTACTGAATTATACTGTGCTAAATGTGCACTAACGCACTGAAATATACTGTGTTAAACAGCACTGAACGCACTGAAATATACTGCATTAAACGTGCACTAATGCACAGAAATATGCTGCATTAAACATGCAGTAACGCACAGAAATATACTGCGTGAAACGTGCACTTACGCACAGAAATATACTGCGTTAATTGGCACGAAATACACAGAAATATACTGCATTAAACGTGCAATAATGCACAGGAATAAACATAAATGAACCATTTGCCCATCCCTATGCAACACACATACACCACACACTTTCCAATATTTATCTTCTCCACAATTATGCCTGGTACCATTCATATTTACTGATAAATGTGCCCTCTTATAAACCTCATATCCTCAATGCATGTAAAATAAAAAACAAATCCAATGCTCTCCATCCCAATATTTAAAAAACTGACATAAAAACATAACCACAAGCAAAATGGACAGACAGAGCCTAATAAATTAGATGGAAAGAAAATAAATCTCCTGAGCATCTGTCAAAAGTGTGATGACGTCACTTGGGATGGACTTAAACTAACGTGTTGTATTACTGGACAGAACTTCATCAATGGTAGAGTTAACTTCTGGTGTCAACCCACTTACATGCTCTCTAGTTCCCAGTTGTTCCCAAAGAAATAATAAAAAACATAATTCTACGGAGCTGGCAGCTTTTCTAAAAATGGGACAGCCTTACTATTTACATACACATGGACATTACACTAAGGCTGGCCATACACTATACAATTTTCTTGATCAATTTTCTTTTAGATTTACCACAACCATATAATATGAGGTCAAACCCAAACACTTTCAATGTGTATGAAATCAGGCAGGCCCTTGCACTACACAGTTGAAGGTAAATCTAAAGGAAATTAAACAAGTAAATTTTATAGTGTATGGCCAGCCTAACTCTATTAATAAAGACCACAAAAAATGTCCATAAATACTAATAATTAAAAAGCATATATAGCCACAGTGCATCACATATGAGAGGATCAATCTCTTACCTAAACAAAAACAGTGACGGATCCTTTTAGATATGTGTAAAAATAAAGCAATCCGAAAATGTGGCACTAAATGTTGTATATATATACTGTATATGAATTCATATGAATTCATAGTTAAAATAGCCCTCTCTCCTCCATCCAACCACCCACCCTGTGACAGCGGCCCAGGGATCTTCTCCCTGTACCCGCTGTCACTATTTGAAAACAAAGCGGCTGTGTGGGGCTCCACCCAAATATTTATGAATGAAAGCCTACAAGTACCACTAGCTTGTAGTTTTCAATGAGCTGTGAGGGTGCTGGTGAGCGTCCTCATATGCCATTGATCTTCCTGCTCTCAGGTAACTGCCTGCCTGTACAAGGTATGAGCAGATTGCTAAGCTAAGAGTCTGCAAGAGTTGGACATTGCACTAGTGATCTGTGGTTGCAATGCTCTGCAGGTTCCTTAGAAAAATAAATAAATAAATGCACATTTTTTTACCTGCAAATAATGTGCATTTTTTTTAAGGTAAATTTTTTAAGGTAAACTTATCCTTTAAAAACTAAAATCAAACCTCTATAAAATCACATATACGTATATAAAAGCACACAAATAACTCACAAAATAAATTAAGTCTGATCCATTTACACCAAAAAAAAAAACATAAACATCAGAAATTGTATGCAAAAACAGCTAAAATAAAGAAAGGGACCTAAAAAAAGACTTTATAAAAGCAGGGGAGAGGGTTGGTTTTGTGTTAAAAAATGAATTAATCAATCACTGAACCATTCAGGGTATCCCACCTACATGTCAAAATGATATAACTCTTTCCATTTAAAGTGATTGTAAAGTCTCCTTTTTTTTTCCTATAAAAATAAGAAACATGTTATACTTACCTGCTCTGTTACAGTGGATTTGCACAGAGCAGCCCTGATCCTCCTCTTTTTGGGTCCCTCCACTGCTCTCCTGGCCCCACCCTCCTGTTGAGTGCCCGCACAGCAAGCAGCCTGCTATGGGGGCACCCGAGCCGAGTAACAGCTCCCTGAGTCCATTCAGACATGAAGCCCCTACCCCCTTTCTCTCCTAATTGGCTAGCTGACTTTGATTGACAGCAGCAACAGCCAATGGTGCTGCTTCTGTGTCTCAGCCAATCAGGAGGGAGAATCTCGGATGGCTGAGACACTCATGGACATTGCTGGACCGAGAGGGACCTCAGGTAAGTATTAGGGGGCCTGAGAGGGGCTGCTACATACAGAAGGTTTTTTATCTTAATGCATAGAATGCATTAAAAAACCTTCAGACTTTACAACTCCTTTAAGCCTTACTAACAAAACAATTGAGGTCAAACTCTATGATAAGTCCCCCCCAAGGTTAGAGCTTACGTCTTTTAGATGCACCATGATTCTTTTTTACTTAAAAGTCTAATAAAATTATTCCCTCTTTAATGTTTCTGGACTTATTCAATTTCCCAAAATCTCAAACCTCTCGTATCACACTTATGATGGACCCTAAAATGATTGGACATACTATGCTTTTCCTATCCCTTCTTTGTATCATAAATGTGTTCCCTCATTCTCACCCCCAAAGCTCTAGAGGTTTACCCCACATACTAAAAACCGCACTTAAACATGTACATGAAACCCTCAGACGTGCATGAAATAATATCCTAATTTGGTACTGCCTTCCTGTGACAGAGGCTGTGAAATCACTTCTTCCTAAATTACCTTTCGTTTCTTTACAAACACCCACCACAAGAAAAAAAAAACTGTCTGATTGAAAAAAGTAAATGTAGACTTTCTTGGGGGTCAATAACATTTTTGAGTGACCTATCCCTTAATGTGGAGGCTTTCCTGTAAATATATTTAGGGTATTCTGGGAGGATGGGTCCTAAGTCTTTATCCCTTTTTAGGACTGACCAATGACTCCTGATAAGTTTTTCTGCTTTTATATATTGCAAATTATAATCTAGTGTTATAGCTACAGAAAAGGGAGATTCATTTAAGGTTTCTTCTTTCTTGCCTTCTTACAGTTTAGCCTTATCCTTTCCCCTCACTTTCTGAATTTCATTCTTATAAGGGATGGTTGTTTTAACTATGGTTCTATATTTATTTATATATATTTATCACCACATTTATGGATTCCATTATTTGCACACATGTCTAGAGGAATTTTTCACTGTTTCTGTTTAGGCATGAGAGCGATCCACTCATCTGTGATGCACTGTGGTCATATACTGTAATGGCTTTTATTTATTAGTATTTTGGGATTGGGATTTTTTATGTTTTTTTTTTTCAAATAATAGAGTTAATGGAATGTGCATGTGTATGTAAATAGTAATGCTGTCCTGTTTTCATAAGAGCTTCCTTCTCCATAGAATTGTGTTTTTTTATTGCAACAACTGGGAACTAAAGAGTATGTTCCCTGACACTGGAAGAATCTCCTTTCTCTGTTGAAGCTCAGCCAAGGAAATCAATGTGTTAGGTGAAGTCCATCCCAAATTACGTCATTATACTTTTGACGGCTGTTCTGAAACTACCCACCAGGGTTTTTTTTTACAGCAGAGCTCTGTGCATCTAATTTATTAGGCGCTGTTTGTCCATTCTGCTTATGAATATGTATTTCTGTCAGTTTTTTTAATAACTATTGAAATGGAGAGCATTAGATTTGTTTTTTTCTTTTACATGTATCTGAGGATATAAGGTTTAAAAGAGGGCACATATATCACTGTGAACATATAAGTGTGAATGGTACCAGGATCAAAGCAAAATCATGGAGAAGATAAAGTGTTTAGCATATTGATTCTATGTACAGTATATGTCTTGGATTTGAGCATAAACATTAAACACTTTTTAAATATAGGTACCACATTGGCCCTACGCCAATCCAGTGGTACTATTTCAGTCTTTAACGAGTCCCTAAAAATTAGAAACAAAGGCTTAGAAATGATAGCGCTCAATTCTTTTAGGATGTTTGGGTGGATGCCATCTGGTCCAGGCGCTTTATCCACCCTTATTCTGTCTAAATATTTCTGAACCATATTACTTTTGAGCCATTGTGGATCATTTGGGGCTGTGTCAATACTGTCCTCATTATGGTCATGAGCTCCCCCATGCTCATTTGTATATACAGAGCTGAAGAAAGTATTTAATAAATTTGCCTTCTCTTTGTCCCCAGTCACCCACTCCTACATGCTCAGACCTAACATTTTTACTGTTAATATATTTGAAGAATTTTTTGGGGTTTGTCCTACTATCTTTTGCAATCTGTCGTTCATTTTGAATTTTTGCGTCCCTGATTTCCTTTTTACATATTCTGTTATATTTTTTGTAACAATTAAACAATGATAGTGTTCCCTCATTTTTAAATTTTTTAAAAGCTCTTTTCTTTTTATCTATAGCTTTTTTAACTTTTGCCGTGAGCCACATAGGTTTTATTTTTAGCCTTTTAAACATATTACCCATGGGAATATACTTTGCAGTGAGTTTGCATAAAGTCTTTTTGAAAAATTCCCATTTCTGTTCTGTGCTCATCGATGCCAATATTCCCTCCGAGTCTAAATCCTGGAGAGCAGCCCTCATTCTTGGAAAATTTGCTCTCTTAAAGTTAAGTGTTTTTGTATTTCCTGTATGCGTTTTTTGCTTACAGCTAACATTAAATGAAATCATGTTATGGTCACTGCTACCCAGATGTTCTTTCATATGAACATTGTTAATAAGCTGGTCTTATTATTCTCAACAGCACTGAGTTTGTTTTATTTAGATTTTTCCTTTTTTTCTTTTCTTTCTTTCTTTTCTACAGCTTGAAAACGAGGAGTCTTTACGCAGTTGTGGCCCTTTAGCTAGGGAAATACAAACCTGTATTTGGTATGTGCTGGTACCAATTGCAAGATAGACACTTTTTTTTCACAAAAGCATTTTTAAAATAAAGTTAAACAATAACAAAGCAATTGATTTCATACAACTTTACCTAGCACTAACTGTGTAATAGGTTACTATTAAGGATGAGCGTGCAATCCATAGACAATCAATAGATAATCTACAATGGAAAAAAGATTAGTATATTTCAGACACAGGTCTAGCATTCTGAAATTTGTCAACTTTGAAATTTGTTAAATTTGAGAGTACTTGTGGGTTGCTGTAAATTCCTAAGGGGTGCTCAGACTCTTGCTTCAATTAAATAATAATGCACTACAACCTTTGTTTTTTACTTTATTAATATGCTTTGTAGTTGAGTTTATAGAAAGCTTTGTTGGATTTACAAGACTTTGAAATATTAAATTCATATATTATAAATATTGAATAATGGTTTGCATTGTATGCTACAGCTGCACTGTTCTAGTCTGGTACTGGCGTATAAGCATCATAAATAATGGCAAGCTAATGTATAACCGGTATGATTATTTTGTATTTTTACATGCAGCCAGCAGGTGAAGCTCTTTAAACTTCTTTTCACATATTTACCACGATACGCTTAACTACTTTGCTGGAAAAAAACAGTTGCTTAGGGTAATTTAATCCTGAAGCTGAAATTTGCACACGGGTGAATGAGTCAGAACAATGGTTAATCCTGGCCATTGCCCCCTCCCCCAACCTTTTCAAACAGACCTACACATGACTTTTAAGCAAAGTGAAAGTAAAAAAAACTGCTATAAAACATCACTTTAAAAACCTAAAATATAAAAAAGTATGATTATGCAAGTGACACAAGTAAAAGTTCAATTCCTATTTGGAACTATTCTGTATTAGAAATTCATAATATGCAACATAAACTAGAGATCATGGCCTTGTCCAAGTTTACAAGTCCAAAAATATTTTAGCATGATAAAAAGAATTAAAATAACACTCAAGGATAAAACAGACCACCGAATATATTTTTGTTTACCATGTTTGTATTTATTTTATGCCTATATTTCATTTTGTGAAATGCAAATCAGATAACTATGATAGGCAGAAAGTTCTTTCAAAGCAGTGACATTCCAAAACTATTAAATAGAAAAGAACAGTTCAATTCACTGAGAAATATGGTCATAAATCAACACCGTCATTAAATGTGCATTTTCTGTACAATGTAATTCACAAAGCTTTAGCCAGCACTTGCTTGTATTGCAATACCAATTACCACCCCAGACTCTAAAGGATCTCATAGAAATACCTATTGATCCCACATGTCCTGCAAGACACAAATCAGAGCTGACAGCACAAAAGTAATAAATGCAATGGGTAGGGGAAAAGAACATCATACACTGCACAATCTGTACATCCTCTTGTCAAGCTGGGTTATCACCTCCTTCACATCAAGTCTTCTAGACACCAGCTATTCACTAACTCAAAGCCCATCTGAGGAACAATTGTTGCCTTTACCATTGTTAATAATATTTGAATTCATCAATTATGCTTTCGACGGCACATAATTAAGAAAGTAATCTTGTCATCTTAAACAAAGATTTTATCAAGTTTTCTAATTTAATGTGAAACGGTATCATCTAATAATGTGAAATGATTACTAGCTAAATATTCTATTCTTGAAAATAAAGATTTTCAGTAAAGGGAGACATTTTTTTTAATATATTTTACATTTCAAAAATCCCTTTATAGATGGAAAGTGAAAAACAAATTCAGGCACTAGGGCTGTAAAGTGAGAATTATGTAATACATAAGCTGTGCAAAAAGTTTTAATGATGTACCTGAAATTTCACATTTTAAAAGTAATTTATTGCTTGCTGTGGGTCGCTGCACGTTTTCTTATTAAATAAAGCAGGACTTTTTTTTAGGATAAACTACAGATCTTAAAATGAACAAACTTTAAAAAAATTTAATTTTATGAAGGCACTGAGAGTTGGCCAACTGAAATAGTGTGCTGATCTTAGTCTATTGATTACCAGTACTGTGGGGTTGATTTACTAAAACTAGGGAGTGCAAAATAAAGGGCAGCTCTGCATAGAAACCAATGAGCTTCCAAATTTTCTTGTCAAAGCTTAAAGGGAGTTGTAAAGGCAGAAGGTTTTTTTTTTCATTTTAATGCATTCTATCCATTAAGATGAAAAGCTTTCTGTGTGTAGCAGCCGCCCCAGCACCCCTTAATACTTACCTGAGCCCCATTTCTATCCAGGGATGACCATGAGTCTCTTGGTCATCCAGAACGCTCCCTCCTGGTTGGTTGAGACACAGCAGCAGCACCATTGGCTCCCGCTGCTGTCAATCAAGGTCAATTAGCCAATCAGGAGAGAGAGGGGGTGGGGCCAAACAGCAGCTCCTAAATACACAGAGCTGCAGCTTGGCTCAGGTGCCCCCATAGAAAGCTGCTTGCTGTGGGGGCACTCAACAGGAGGGAGGGGCCAGGAGCAGCAAAGATGGACCCGAAAAGAGGAGGATCCAGGCTGCCCTATGCAAAACCACTGCACAGAGGTGGTAGGAATAACATGTTTGATATTTAAAAAAAAAAACATGAGACTTTACAATCACTTTAATTGAACAAGCTGAATTTAGAAGCTGATTGTCTACCATGCACAGCTGTACCAGACTTACCACTCTACAGTTTTAATAAATCAACCTTATGTTCTTAAGCGTCATACCGGATACCATAGTACAATGTTTCCTTAACAGTGTTACCATTTACTTCTTCCAGTCCTATGGCTCTTGCTTTTGAACCTAAGGCCATCTGATACTTTTACAGACAATCTGCACTTTGGGGCTTTAAATCTACATTTACAGCCCTGGCAAGCATTAACAGATACAACAAAAGCTATAACAATTGCAAAAATGATAACTATTATTAACATTTTCAAACTTAGTTCTTAGGGAACACTAACAGACTAGGTTTTAATGATCCCTTTGCATATTCAAAGCTGTGATACTGCCAAAAATTTAAGTATACCCCATTACTGAAATATGACCTGGATACATATATGTGTAGTGTTTACTTATCTCTCCCCAAAGCCCTAAGTCCCGTGTCTTTCTGCTGCTCTGTTCCCCTGTTATCAGCATGATAACTTCTGACAAATTCTCTGACACAGGAGATAAAAGCAGCTGAAAATTTGTGCCGGGGTGGGTGCATAGAGACAGATTAGCAGAGAGCTTATCTATTCACAGCTTATCTATTCCTCTGCCTATGTGGAGGAAGGTGGGGGGGGGGGGGGTGGCAGGTGTGCCTTTCCTCCAATCAGCTATCACACAGTGTATGCCAAGACTTTACACACAGTGCTGGAACAGAAAGAAAAAAATCTAACATGATGTTCATTTTCTAAACAGTGTAGAAAGCTGAAGACAGCTTATCTGCTGAAGACAGCAGATATTCAAATACAACTTATGTAGGAGGATTGGTTTCATCTCTGTGTATCATCTGAGGCTGTTCACTTCACTGGGTATATGTGAGTGTTTACATCCACTTTAAAAGTAAAAAAGCATGACTTCTGAGAATATACTTTTCTCAATGAGTATGCGTTTCTTTTCATGAGTTGGTAAATGTCAGGCTCTACAGAGATTTCTTCACAAATACTAACTGGCTCAGTACTGAAAAGAAAAATTATATAATTTAAAGACTATGTTTTTACAATATCAATATAAAATGCATATATGATATTTAATGTTGGTGCTATGACTTCCTAAAACTTAAACCCAAAAAACAAGAATTAGTCAGACACTATTCTGGAAGAATGAGAACAGGAGGCACAGAAGCATTGTCAGTCTGGGGGGAGGGTCGTGTTAAATGCATTTGCAAATTTAAATGCAGTAACAAATTGAAGCCAAATTCCAGAACATATTTTATAATCAGTTACAGCAAACTTTATTTTTCCTTTTGGAATAAAGGTTTTACATTGATAAATAGAGGCTAATCGTTTTATACACCCCTGCCACTGTTAAATGGTTTGTCTCATGCATTTGACTTATACATTCCACTACGATGAAATGACGATTATCAGGGCAAATTTATCATAGGCAATAGAGAAGATGGAGAAGATACAGATATACAAATGGCAGCTACCCAGCTATGGGACTACAAGAACAGATATTCCAAGACAACATCAGTTAGTACACTTCAACTTTTTATAAAGAATTGGAGGCAAAAAGTAGATTTTTCAGGGTACTGCTTAGCCACAATTCACCTTACTTGTTATTCTTTATAAGACAGGAAATCATTTTTTTTCGAGCATAGAATTAAATTATAAGCATTAAATGTTAATGTCAGCTAGACACTTGAATTATAAACAACAGCAACTGTCTTTTTATTTTGTTAGAACATTTTGTAGCGCACCTAGAGTCAGACTCCCATGGCTGAATCTTCTACACTGCATTTATGCTTGTGCATAAGGGCTGTCTCTTTACACTCTGCACACCAAAGAGAGACCCAACTTGGCTTCTGTTTAATAATATCTCAGTCATATTTCATATTCAGAATTGCGTAGGTTATCCCCCTAATAATTATGCATTAGAATCCACCAATCAGGAACTGCTGCTAGAAAAAGAAATTGCAAGATAAGCCAACATAAGAAATCTTTGCTCTCAGTGAAAGTTTTACCTACTGCACACAACTTAGTACATTAATAACCGCAAAGTTTTTCAAACGTTTTCAATCTCACCAAATGTGGATTTGCATAAATCTAATCACATTCACATATATATGTAAAAAATTTAGAAATTTGCAGGAATTGACATCATAATGATAAAAGGTACTCAGTAATAATAATAATAATAATAATAATTACCATCATCTTTATTATATGTTATTTATGCAGTAAACATAAGCTTAAGATAGAACAAAAGTAAGCTTGATCCCACAAGGCGGAATAATTAAAAGCAACAAATTCAGAAAAATGTCGTGTTTGCATATGAACTAACTGTAAGACTCTCTGTGATGCCTTTGTCAATGCTATCACAACATACATATGATCTCTAGCTGAAAATAAAGACAATTTGTCATGATTTTTTTTTTTTTTTGTTTCATTTATGTCACAACCATCAACATGCTGTTCTAAAATCCTCAAAAAAATGTTTTTCATGTCAGGCATACTGTAATGGTCGTATTGCATATTCATTAAACAAAACACACCCTCTGATAAAGTGTCAGGAGCAGTCAGTGTCAGAGATATTAAATTACAAATTGATCTATCCAAAACCATTATAATTGTTATAGACTGTACTTTTTTTATTACCAGTCTAGCACAGGGTTTTATTTTTTTTTGTTTTGTTTTTTTAAAGAGAAGCACTAGCTCTTTGCATTCCATTTCAAAATGATTCTTTTTAACTGCCATCAACTAATCAATTTAATGTCTTTATTTTCCCTATTACCATACGTTCCATGGGCTTTAAAGCTCAACTAAAGGCATGTATTTTATGATTGTTATGCAGCCATGTTTAGTAGAAGTAAAGAACATTTTTTTTTTCTGAGTTAAATGTTTTACTACTATATTTACCACTTTAAGACTGGAGGATTTTCCTGCTTAATGACCAGGCCACTTTTTTCAGCTTGGCACTGCGTGACTTTAACTGACAATTGCGCGGGCATGCAATGCTATACCCAAACTAGATTTACGTCCTTTTTTTCCCACAAACAGAGCTTTCTTTTGGTGGTATTTGATCACCTCTGTGCTTTTCATTTTTTGCGGTATTAATAAAAAAAGACATTTTCTACTTTGACAGTTAAAAAATATCCAATTTATTAAATTTTTGACATATATTTAGGCCAAAATGTATTTAGCTACATGTCTTTGACAAAAAAATTCTCAATGACCGTATTTTTAACCACTTTAAGACCGGAAGATTTTACCCCCCTTCCTGACAAGGCCATATTTTGCGATTCGGCACTGCGTTACTTTAAAAGACAATTGCGCGGTCGTGCGACGCTGTACCCAAATGAAATTTGTGTCCTTTTTTCCCACAAATAGAGCTTTCTTTTGGTGGTATTTGATCACCTGTGTGATTTCTAATTTTTGAAGAAAGAACGACAATTTAAAAAAAAAAAACAATATTTTTCACATTCTGATATATAACATTCTCCAAAAAAATTAACAAATCAAAATTTTTTAACATTTTAGGCCAATTTGTTTTCTGCTACATATTTTGGTAAAAAAAATCCCAATAAGCGTATTTTGATTGGTTTGCGCAAAAGTTACTAACTACGGGAAAGATTTGTCATTTTTATTGTTTTGTTTTTTTTTACTAGTAATGGCGGCGATCTGCAATTTTTTGCGGGACTGCGAAAATTGTGGCAGACAGATTAGACCCCTAACTGACATTTTTGACACTTTTGGGGGTATCAGTGACATTACTACATTAATCAGTGCTAAAATTGTGCACTGTTACTGTAATAATGACATTGGCAGGGAAGGGGTTAACACTGTTGGTGATCAAGGGGTTAAATGGGTGCCTCATGCTTACTGAAGTGTGTGGGGAGAGGGGGTTCTGTGACACAGACACAGATCGCAGGTTCAGCTATGCTGAATCCTGTGATCTCTCCCTGTCTGTCACTGAGAAGATCCACCTGCTTTGTTTACACAAGTGGGCGGATTTTCTCACTCTTTCCCTGGCGATCAGGGAAGAGAGACAGTGATCGCCGCCTCTCCTCCTCCGGCCCGACTCCTGCTGTGTCTAAACACAGCAGGAGCGAGCCTCTGGGGGCGTGCACGCCCCACCGAGACAGGGAGGAATCCAGCAACGTAGGTCTACGTCACTGGACAAAGGGCTGCCATCTTGCTGCAGTAGCAGCAACGTGAGCGGTCCTAAAGTGGTTAAGCTGTTTTGTGCTGATACAGACCACTGCTCTCACACAGTGCAGTGATTCAGATCTCCAGTGGTCAGACATACACCCCCTGCACAGTGCTCTAATTAACAATACTGCTAAGGAAGTGTGATGATTGGAGCAATATACAGGAGGTGTGTCAGACTACTAGATATAAGGACCATTACGCTCTGTGCCAGAGCAGTGGCCCATAGCTTTAGCAGCTTGATATAGTATTTCTAACACATTAAAAAAGCACAAATAATTCTTAGAGTTTTTTATCCAGCCTGACTGCATACAGTAGGAATAATTAAGTAAATGGTTTCAATTTAGCTGTAAACTAGAGTATAGATTTTAATGGTTTACATAGAATTACACTTTAGTAAATCATCTCCCACATTTAGAATTTACTGCTATGATATGATGATGGCCGTGGCTAAACTGCCCTGCTGTGTAAATGTTTTTCGATTGCCAAGTTGATGCTGATACTTTTCAGTTTACAGTACACTGTGAGATTCTCCCAGCTGAGCACTGTTTGGATCTTGTGCATAGATTTTGTAAGATGTGTATGCTTTTAAATGCCAGGATCTTTTATAAGACCAATAATTCGAGTTTTGTGGTTTTCTGTTTAGGAAAGGAAGGACTATGTTACAATTATGGTATAAACAAGCAGACTTGGTTAAATGTTCATAAAAACAGTGTAAATGGGCTGATAACACTTGGCTGAGCACTTGAATTTGTTCAATTCTTGATATGATAATGATGACAGACATTCCTGTCAGTGCCATTTTCTTTGACCAAGCATTAATAAGTTAAAGTGGTTGTAAATAGTGTTGAGCGAACACGGACTGTATTATTCGTGTTCGTACCGAATAATTGGATTTTTTGTACCCGAACACGGACACGGACACTTTACTGTATGTTCGGGTAAAAATCCGTGTTCGGTCGTTTTATTTCCGGGTTTTGCATGCTTTGGCGCTCTTTTCATGGCGGGCTTTCAACAGCCAATCAACAATCGTTTAACTGGTGTGCCTTAAGCCATCCCAGCCATGCCTGCAAATGTCTCAGTAGCTGTGATTGGCCGTCTGAAGCATGTGACCAAGTCTTTATAAGTTCGAGGCAGCCGCAGCGGCGTCATTATGCTGCTTAGATTCAGGGACAGAGCACACATCAACGTGCTGGCTGCTGATTAGGGAAAGATAGGCAGGAAAAAACCATTTGTGTCCGGATAGAATTGAGGGACAGGTCGGAGTGTTTAGGCAGGGCGAGTTGTAGGCATTTTAGGGATAGAGTCTGCTGAATTATAGGGTCAGTGTCTTCTACAAACTACAATCGATATTGCTGTGTGGGGGGTGGGGTGAATCTGCACTCAATCCTGATCTACGATCTCTTCTCAATCCTGTTAGGGACAGAGTCTGCTGAATTTTAGGGAAACTGTGTTCTACAAACTACAATCGATATTGCTGTGTGGTGTGGGATTGGAGATAGGCAGGTGTCAGTGATCCACATCCATTTTTCTGTGTGTGAGCTGCAGTGAACACAATCTTTTTGGGCTGCAGTGAACACAATCTTTTTGGGCTGCAGTGAACACAATCTTTTTGGGCTGCAGTGAACACAATCTTTTTGGGCTGCAGTGAACACAATCTTTTTGGGGTGCAGTGAACAAAATCTTTTTGGGGTGCAGTGAACACAATCCTTTTTGGTGTGCAGTGAACACAATCTTTGTGGGGTGCAGTTAACAAAATCCTTTGTGGGGTGCAGTGAACACAATCTTTTTGGGGTGCAGTGAACAAAATCCTTTTTGGGGTGCAGTGAACAACATCCTTTTTGGGGTGCAGTGAACACAATCTTTTTGGGGTGCAGTGAACAAAATCCTTTGTGGGGTGCAGTGAACACAATCTTTTTGGGGTGGAGTGAACAACATCCTTTTTGTGGTGCAGTGAACAAAATCCTTTTTGGGGTGCAGTGAACAAAATCATTTTTGGGGTGCAGTGAACACAATCTTTTTGGGGTGCAGTGAACACAATCTTTGTGGGGTGCAGTGAACACAATCTTTTTGGGGTGGAGTGAACAACATCCTTTTTGGGGTGCAGTGAACAACATCCTTTTTGGGGTGCAGTGAACACAATCTTTTTGGGGTGCAGTGAACACAATCTTTGTGGGGTACAGTGAACAGAATCTTTGTGGGGTGCAGTGAACACAATCTTTGGGGGGTACAGTGAACACAATCTTTGTGAGGTGCAGTGAACACAATCTTTGTGGGGTGCAGTGAACACAATCATTGTGGGGTGCAGTGAACTCAATCTTTGTGGGGTACAGTGAACACAATCTCATACTTCTGAAGGTTTGAGGGTGCTGCCTGTTCCATACTCCCCCTACTCCTCATCTAGCCTTTTAGGGGTACAAACAATAGTAATTGGGGCCTAGTGTGGTTGTGTACGTGTGATATACATACACTTTTTTGGGATCATATTTTCTATTCCGCTATTTAATCAAAAACCTTTGGGGATCAGTTAAATTGGGGGATAGTCTGTGTTGGTACGTGTGAGAGAGATCCACCTTTCCAAGTTGTTGGGGTTCATCTCATACTTCTGAAGGTTTGAGGGTGCTGCCTGTTCCATACTCCCCCTACTCCTAGCCTTTTAGGGGTACAAACAATAGTAATTGGGGCCTAGTGTGGTTGTGTACGTGTGATATACATACACTTTTTTGGGATCATATTTTCTATTCCGCTATTTAATCAAAAACCTTTGGGGATCAGTTAAATTGGGGGATAGTCTGTGTTGGTACGTGTGAGAGAGATCCACCTTTCCAAGTTGTTGGGGTTCATCTCATACTTCTGAAGGTTTGAGGGTGCTGCCTGTTCCATACTCCCCCTACTCCTAGCCTTTTAGGGGTACAAACAATAGTAATTGGGGCCTAGTGTGGTTGTGTACGTGTGATATACATACACTTTTTTGGGATCATATTTTCTATTCCGCTATTTAATCAAAAACCTTTGGGGATCAGTTAAATTGGGGGATAGTCTGTGTTGGTACGTGTGAGAGAGATCCACCTTTCCAAGTTGTTGGGGTTCATCTCATACTTCTGAAGGTTTGAGGGTGCTGCCTGTTCCATACTCCCCCTACTCCTAGCCTTTTAGGGGTACAAACAATAGTAATTGGGGCCTAGTGTGGTTGTGTACGTGTGATATACATACACTTTTTTGGGATCATATTTTCTATTCCGCTATTTAATCAAAAACCTTTGGGGATCAGTTAAATTGGGGGATAGTCTGTGTTGGTACGTGTGAGAGAGATCCACCTTTTCAAGTTGTTGGGGTTCATCTCATACTTCTGAAGGTTTGAGGGTGCTGCCTGTTCCATACTCCCCCTACTCCTAGCCTTTTAGGGGTACAAACAATAGTAATTGGGGCCTAGTGTGGTTGTGTACGTGTGATATACATACACTTTTTTGGGATCATATTTTCTATTCCGCTATTTAATCAAAAACCTTTGGGGATCAGTTAAATTGGGGGATAGTCTGTGTTGGTACGTGTGAGAGAGATCCACCTTTCCAAGTTGTTGGGGTTCATCTCATACTTCTGAAGGTTTGAGGGTGCTGCCTGTTCCATACTCCCCCTACTCCTAGCCTTTTAGGGGTACAAACAATAGTAATTGGGGCCTAGTGTGGTTGTGTACGTGTGATATACATACACTTTTTTTGGATCATATTTTCTATTCCGCTATTTAATCAAAAACCTTTGGGGATCAGTTAAATTGGGGGATAGTCTGTGTTGGTACGTGTGAGAGAGATCCACCTTTCCAAGTTGTTGGGGTTCATCTCATACTTCTGAAGGTTTGAGGGTGCTGCCTGTTCCATACTCCCCCTACTCCTCATCTAGCCTTTTAGGGGTACAAACAATAGTAATTGGGGCCCAGTGTGGTTGTGTACGTGTGATATACATACACTTTTTTGGGATCATATTTTCTATTCCGCTATTTAATCAAAAACCTTTGGGGATCAGTTAAATTGGGGGATAGTCTGTGTCGGTACGTGTGAGAGAGATCCACCTTTCCAAGTTGTTGGGGTTCATCTCATACTTCTGAAGGTTTGAGGGTGCTGCCTGTTCCATACTCCCCCTACTCCTCATCTAGCCTTTTAGGGGTACAAACAATAGTAATTGGGGCCTAGTGTGGTTGTGTACGTGTGATATACATACACTTTTTTTGGATCATATTTTCTATTCCGCTATTTAATCAAAAACCTTTGGGGATCAGTTAAATTGGGGGATAGTCTGTGTTGGTACGTGTGAGAGAGATCCACCTTTCCAAGTTGTTGGGGTTCATCTCATACTTCTGAAGGTTTGAGGGTGCTGCCTGTTCCATACTCCCCCTACTCCTCATCTAGCCTTTTAGGGGTACAAACAATAGTAATTGGGGCCCAGTGTGGTTGTGTACGTGTGATATACATACACTTTTTTGGGATCATATTTTCTATTCCGCTATTTAATCAAAACCCTTTGGGGATCAGTTAAATTGGGGGATAGTCTGTGTCGGTACGTGTGAGAGAGATCCACCTTTCCAAGTTGTTGGGGTTCATCTCATACTTCTGAAGGTTTGAGGGTGCTGCCTGTTCCATACCCCCCCTACTCCTCATCTAGCCTTTTAGGGGTACAAACAATAGTAATTGGGGCCTAGTGTGGTTGTGTACGTGCGAGATACATACACTTTTTTTGATCATATTTCCTATTCCGCTATTCAATAAAAACCTTTGAGGATCAATTGAATTGCGGGATAGTCTGTGTCGGTACGTGTGAGAGAGATCCACCTTTCCAAGTTGTTGGGGTTCATCTCATACTTCTGAAGGTTTGAGGGTGCTGCCTGTTCCATACTCCCACTACTACTCATCTAGCCTTTTAGGGGTACAAACAATAGTAATTGGGGCCCAGTGTGGTTGTGTACGTGTGATATACATACACTTTTTTTGGATCATATTTTCTATTCCGCTATTTAATCAAAAACCTTTGGGGATCAGTTAAATTGGGGGATAGTCTGTGTCGGTACGTGTGAGAGAGATCCACCTTTCCAAGTTGTTGGGGTTCATCTCATACTTCTGAAGGTTTGAGGGTGCTGCCTGTTCCATACTCCCCCTACTCCTCATCTAGCCTTTTAGGGGTACAAACAATAGTAATTGGGGCCCAGTGTGGTTGTGTACGTGTGATATACATACACTTTTTTGGGATCATATTTTCTATTCCGCTATTTAATCAAAAACCTTTGGGGATCAGTTAAATTGGGGGATAGTCTGTGTCGGTACGTGTGAGAGAGATCCACCTTTCCAAGTTGTTGGGGTTCATCTCATACTTCTGAAGGTTTGAGGGTGCTGCCTGTTCCATACCCCCCCTACTCCTCATCTAGCCTTTTAGGGGTACAAACAATAGTAATTGGGGCCTAGTGTGGTTGTGTACGTGCGAGATACATACACTTTTTTTGATCATATTTCCTATTCCGCTATTCAATAAAAACCTTTGAGGATCAATTGAATTGCGGGATAGTCTGTGTCGGTACGTGTGAGAGAGATCCACCTTTCCAAGTTGTTGGGGTTCATCTCATACTTCTGAAGGTTTGAGGGTGCTGCCTGTTCCATACTCCCCCTACTCCTCATCTAGCCTTTTAGGGGTACAAACAATAGTAATTGGGGCCTAGTGTGGTTGTGTACGTGTGATATACATACACTTTTTTTGGATCATATTTTCTATTCCGCTATTTAATCAAAAACCTTTGGGGATCAGTTAAATTGGGGGATAGTCTGTGTTGGTACGTGTGAGAGAGATCCACCTTTCCAAGTTGTTGGGGTTCATCTCATACTTCTGAAGGTTTGAGGGTGCTGCCTGTTCCATACTCCCCCTACTCCTCATCTAGCCTTTTAGGGGTACAAACAATAGTAATTGGGGCCCAGTGTGGTTGTGTACGTGTGATATACATACACTTTTTTGGGATCATATTTTCTATTCCGCTATTTAATCAAAACCCTTTGGGGATCAGTTAAATTGGGGGATAGTCTGTGTCGGTACGTGTGAGAGAGATCCACCTTTCCAAGTTGTTGGGGTTCATCTCATACTTCTGAAGGTTTGAGGGTGCTGCCTGTTCCATACCCCCCCTACTCCTCATCTAGCCTTTTAGGGGTACAAACAATAGTAATTGGGGCCTAGTGTGGTTGTGTACGTGCGAGATACATACACTTTTTTTGATCATATTTCCTATTCCGCTATTCAATAAAAACCTTTGAGGATCAATTGAATTGCGGGATAGTCTGTGTCGGTACGTGTGAGAGAGATCCACCTTTCCAAGTTGTTGGGGTTCATCTCATACTTCTGAAGGTTTGAGGGTGCTGCCTGTTCCATACTCCCCCTACTCCTCATCTAGCCTTTTAGGGGTACAAACAATAGTAATTGGGGCCCAGTGTGGTTGTGTACGTGTGATATACATACACTTTTTTTGGATCATATTTTCTATTCCGCTATTTAATCAAAAACCTTTGGGGATCAGTTAAATTGGGGGATAGTCTGTGTCGGTACGTGTGAGAGAGATCCACCTTTCCAAGTTGTTGGGGTTCATCTCATACTTCTGAAGGTTTGAGGGTGCTGCCTGTTCCATACCCCCCCTACTCCTCATCTAGCCTTTTAGGGGTACAAACAATAGTAATTGGGGCCTAGTGTGGTTGTGTACGTGCGAGATACATACACTTTTTTTGATCATATTTCCTATTCCGCTATTCAATAAAAACCTTTGAGGATCAATTGAATTGCGGGATAGTCTGTGTCGGTACGTGTGAGAGAGATCCACCTTTCCAAGTTGTTGGGGTTCATCTCATACTTCTGAAGGTTTGAGGGTGCTGCCTGTTCCATACTCCCCCTACTCCTCATCTAGCCTTTTAGGGGTACAAACAATAGTAATTGGGGCCTAGTGTGGTTGTGTACGTGTGATATACATACACTTTTTTTGGATCATATTTTCTATTCCGCTATTTAATCAAAAACCTTTGGGGATCAGTTAAATTGGGGGATAGTCTGTGTTGGTACGTGTGAGAGAGATCCACCTTTCCAAGTTGTTGGGGTTCATCTCATACTTCTGAAGGTTTGAGGGTGCTGCCTGTTCCATACTCCCCCTACTCCTCATCTAGCCTTTTAGGGGTACAAACAATAGTAATTGGGGCCCAGTGTGGTTGTGTACGTGTGATATACATACACTTTTTTGGGATCATATTTTCTATTCCGCTATTTAATCAAAAACCTTTGGGGATCAGTTAAATTGGGGGATAGTCTGTGTCGGTACGTGTGAGAGAGATCCACCTTTCCAAGTTGTTGGGGTTCATCTCATACTTCTGAAGGTTTGAGGGTGCTGCCTGTTCCATACCCCCCCTACTCCTCATCTAGCCTTTTAGGGGTACAAACAATAGTAATTGGGGCCTAGTGTGGTTGTGTACGTGCGAGATACATACACTTTTTTTGATCATATTTCCTATTCCGCTATTCAATAAAAACCTTTGAGGATCAATTGAATTGCGGGATAGTCTGTGTCGGTACGTGTGAGAGAGATCCACCTTTCCAAGTTGTTGGGGTTCATCTCATACTTCTGAAGGTTTGAGGGTGCTGCCTGTTCCATACTCCCCCTACTCCTCATCTAGCCTTTTAGGGGTACAAACAATAGTAATTGGGGCCTAGTGTGGTTGTGTACGTGTGATATACATACACTTTTTTTGGATCATATTTTCTATTCCGCTATTTAATCAAAAACCTTTGGGGATCAGTTAAATTGGGGGATAGTCTGTGTTGGTACGTGTGAGAGAGATCCACCTTTCCAAGTTGTTGGGGTTCATCTCATACTTCTGAAGGTTTGAGGGTGCTGCCTGTTCCATACTCCCCCTACTCCTCATCTAGCCTTTTAGGGGTACAAACAATAGTAATTGGGGCCCAGTGTGGTTGTGTACGTGTGATATACATACACTTTTTTGGGATCATATTTTCTATTCCGCTATTTAATCAAAAACCTTTGGGGATCAGTTAAATTGGGGGATAGTCTGTGTCGGTACGTGTGAGAGAGATCCACCTTTCCAAGTTGTTGGGGTTCATCTCATACTTCTGAAGGTTTGAGGGTGCTGCCTGTTCCATACCCCCCCTACTCCTCATCTAGCCTTTTAGGGGTACAAACAATAGTAATTGGGGCCTAGTGTGGTTGTGTACGTGTGAGATACATACACTTTTTTTGATCATATTTCCTATTCCGCTATTCAATAAAAACCTTTGAGGATCAATTGAATTGCGGGATAGTCTGTGTCGGTACGTGTGAGAGAGATCCACCTTTCCAAGTTGTTGGGGTTCATCTCATACTTCTGAAGGTTTGAGGGTGCTGCCTGTTCCATACTCCCCCTACTCCTCATCTAGCCTTTTAGGGGTACAAACAATAGTAATTGGGGCCTAGTGTGGTTGTGTACGTGTGATATACATACACTTTTTTTGGATCATATTTTCTATTCCGCTATTTAATCAAAAACCTTTGGGGATCAGTTAAATTGGGGGATAGTCTGTGTTGGTACGTGTGAGAGAGATCCACCTTTCCAAGTTGTTGGGGTTCATCTCATACTTCTGAAGGTTTGAGGGTGCTGCCTGTTCCATACTCCCCCTACTCCTCATCTAGCCTTTTAGGGGTACAAACAATAGTAATTGGGGCCCAGTGTGGTTGTGTACGTGTGATATACATACACTTTTTTGGGATCATATTTTCTATTCCGCTATTTAATCAAAAACCTTTGGGGATCAGTTAAATTGGGGGATAGTCTGTGTTGGTACGTGTGAGAGAGATCCACCTTTCCAAGTTGTTGGGGTTCATCTCATACTTCTGAAGGTTTGAGGGTGCTGCCTGTTCCATACCCCCCCTACTCCTCATCTAGCCTTTTAGGGGTACAAACAATAGTAATTGGGGCCTAGTGTGGTTGTGTACGTGCGAGATACATACACTTTTTTTGATCATATTTCCTATTCCGCTATTCAATAAAAACCTTTGAGGATCAATTGAATTGCGGGATAGTCTGTGTCGGTACGTGTGAGAGAGATCCACCTTTCCAAGTTGTTGGGGTTCATCTCATACTTCTGAAGGTTTGAGGGTGCTGCCTGTTCCATACTCCCCCTACTCCTCATCTAGCCTTTTAGGGGTACAAACAATAGTAATTGGGGCCCAGTGTGGTTGTGTACGTGTGATATACATACACTTTTTTTGGATCATATTTTCTATTCCGCTATTTAATTTAACTGGGCCTCCATGCGAGACCTGTGTGCCTTGTTGCGCTGTTTTGAGTACTCCACCAACATGGCCAGTGGCAATGACGCCGTTCTCAGCTTAACTATCCCACTTCTATGCCTCCTTGAAAAAACAATTCGGGCGATGATGGAAGAGGATGTGGCACAGGATGAGGAGGAGGAGGAGGATGAAGAGGTAACATTTCCAAGGCTTTCAGGGCAGTCATTCGCAAGGGGCTCCGAGGGTGGGTTCCTGCACACGCAAACGCCAGGGACGCAATTGTCCAGCAGGGGCACAGTTCTGGAGGATGAGGAGGATGAGGAGGAGGAGGAGCTGGAGGAGGAGATGGAACCATGTTCACAGCAGGGTGGCACCCAGGCCAGCTCATGGCCATCACTGGTGCGTGGCTGGGGGGATACAGAGGACACGGACGATACACCTCCCACAGAGGACAGCCTTTCGTTGCCTCTGGGCAGCCTGGCACACATGAGCGATTACATGCTGCAGTGTCTCCACAACGACCGCCGAGTTGCCCACATTCTAACTTGTGCTGATTACTGGGTGGCCACGCTGCTGGATCCCCGTTACAAGGACAACGTACCGTCCTTAATTCACTCACTGGAGCGCGATCGCAAGATGCGCGAGTACAAGCGCGCGCTGGTAGACGCCATGCTGCTGGCATTCCCATCTGACAGCGGGGCCACAGTGGAAGCACAAGGCAGAGGAGGAGGAGGAGGAGGTCGCCAACGCAACCAGGGCACCGCCAGCACCTCAGAAGGCAGGGTTAGCATGGCCGAAATGTGGAAAAGCTTTGTCAGCACGCCACAACAAACAGCAGCACCAGCAGCTCAGATGGAACGTCTTAGCAGGAGGCAGCATTTTACCAACATGGTGGAGCAGTATGTGTGCACACGCCTACATGTAGTGAATGACGGGTCTGCCCCCTTCAACTTCTGGGTCTCCAAATTGGGCACATGGCTTGAGCTTGCCCTTTACGCCTTGGAGGTGCTGGCGTGCCCTGCAGCCAGTGTATTATCTGAACGGGTATTTAGCACGGCTGGGGGCGTTATAACAGACAAGCGCAGCCGCCTGTCCAGAGACAATGTGGACAAGCTCACGTTCATTAAAATGAACCAGGCATGGATCCCACGGGACTTTTCCGTACCTTATGCAGAATAGCAATGGATACCGACCTTACCCACCCATTGTTCCATTTTTGCTCTTTCTCACTCTTTTGGGGTGTACCCTCATTTAAAATTTTTGAAAAGAAGCAGTGTTGGCTACCTCGTCCTCCTCCTCAGGGCCAGATTAATGTAGGGGCTATTGGAGCTGCAGCTCCAGGCCCCTACCTTTTATATAGGCCCCGGGTTGGCCATATTCACTGTTACCGCTCTTCTGTCACTTGTAAACACAGAAGTCTGGCTTCTATGCTCGCTTCCCCAGGCAGCACCCTCAGAACCTCCCCACACAGCGTGAAGGCCGGACAAGGAGGGACAGTTGGCGATGCATGGATGTGTTTATGGGCTTCAGAGACAGCATCCCATGTTGAATTAGGCATGCATGGCTGCACCCTTCCTCCTCTGGGTGCATGGCAAGGCACGGCCCTTAAGGCCCTTCAAAATCCTCAGCACCAAGCCCATGATGCTGTTAATCCGGCCCTGGTCCTCCTCCACCGCCGCTTCCACCTACACCGCCCATAGGTGTGCGCAGCCTATTGCATTAAGGTGTGCACCCCAAAGTTGAAATACACATGCATGTGTTTGCCAGCAGGGAGAGTAATGTATCGGGGCCATGTACCTGTAGGCAAGGAGAAATAGAGCAGAGCAGGTCCCAGGGAGATCTTTCCCATCTCCTCACTGGCAATGCTATGTGCCCTAGGTGATTAGGGTGTGCCCAGGCACACCCAGCACACCCTGTGCGCACGCCTATGTCACCGCCACATCCACCACCACCTCAACCTCCCTCCTACTCCATATGGGCCTCGTCCTTCAGAGATGAAGAAGAACATTGTTTTATTTTTCTGTTTTTTTTGTTGTTTTAAGTTATTTCCCTATCCACATTTGTTTGCAGAGCACTTGACATGCTCTTAATTACGTTTTGCTGCCATTTGCAGCACTCTAGCCCTTTCCTTTGGTGTTTTAGAGCCATTTTAGTGCCTTAAAGTTCGGGTCCCCATTGACTTCAATGGGGTTCGGTGTCCGGGAAAAGTTCGGTAAAAGTCCGGGACACGGACCCGGACTTTTTTTTAAAGTTCGGCCGAACCCGTCGAACACGGACATCTAGGTGTTCGCTCAACCCTAGTTGTAAACCCTTACATATACCCAGTGAAGTGACTGGCCTCAGGTGATACACAGAGATTAAATAAATCCTTCTACATTAATTGTACCTGTTTATTTGCAGTCTTCTCTTCTCTACATCCATTCAAAGTTCAGAAATTTTAAAGCTTGTCTGAGCTGTCAGAAAATGTAGAGGGGGGAGCTGAAATTACACTCTGCAGAGCTTAGTAAGGATAGCTCTGAATGCTGATTGGAGGGAAGGGACACGCCCCTTTCACACAGTACTCAGGAACTGAGTACTCAGGGGAGGGATCTCCACCGTCACTATTTTTCCCTGGGTGCTAGGAAAATTTGTTAGAAGTGACTCATGCAGATAGCAGAGAAATGAGGCAGTGGAAAGAAATTATACTTAGTGTTCCGAATTGAGACAAGTAAACACTATCGATGAATATGCTTTGTTCCAATTTCATGTTTGAGGTTTACAACCACTTTCAAGCTGAACTCTAGTTGAATGCCCTAGCAAATCTAGATATTTCTTTACTGCAAGTAGCAGTGATGTAATCACTGTAGTGTGCATAGCTCATACAGAGAGAAAAGCTGTGAGTGGGGCCCAGCAGGTTCTACCACTATAGACTGCCTGCAGAAAATTACATGGAGGTGGATACAAGACCAGTCACCCTGTACAAGGATTGAGGGTACCTGTGACTGGTCTTTATTACAGGAAGTTTGTGTACAGATGCAAACTTTTAGAGAGTAACAGGTTAGCATTGTAAATTGGAGATGGTAAGTCAAATAGCCGAGTGATAAGTAAGTTATCTACACTGTAGTGGTTCATCTCTTTTATTTACTAACTGCTACTACTATTATTTTAAGACTCCATGCACACTGGCTTAAAAACTGCTGCTTCTACAGGAGTTTTGTGTTTTGTCTGTAGAAGCAGCTCAATGTTATCTTATGTGCCCATGAACATTAGGACGATTAACAGCATATTTTGAGCTCAGCGTTTAGAGGCAGGAAAAACCCTTCTGGCTTGCATTTCTGATAGAAGCTTTCTGGCAGAAAAAACGCTAAACTCTCCTAAACTCATATATAAGCTAAACTCAATATGAGCATTTTTTTCTTCCAAGGGAACTGGTGTTTTTTAAGCCTAGTGTGCATGATCCACTATTGGACAATAATGTAATATCGTAATAAAATAATGTTGTAGCTTCTGTCAGTTGCTACATAGGTGACATATGTTCATATGTTACTAGACAAGAAAAAAGGGAGAAATAAACAATTTTGTACTTCTTTGAATGTCTCCATACATTTAGAAGCATTGGACAGTCACTCAGTATATCTCAAGGCAGTGCCTTCCCCTATTTTGGCCTTGGGATTTCCAGTGGGACCCCTTTATACTTTTGTTCCCAGATAATTTTAGTTGCTTACTTTAAACACAAAAAAACAGGCTTTCAATGGATACATTATTTTAAATATATTGCAGATTGAAGAAAGAAGAGATAGGATACCAAAAAAAGAAGTTACAGGTCTTCAGCCTCTCACAGTCTCTATCTGGATGCTCAGACTTCCCCATGTTCATGGCTTGCTGAAGTTGCTTCAAACAAAGCAGATGTTCCTGAGTTTTCGCTATGTATATGACTGTATAAATGGGGCAATGAAAATAATACTCCAGTGCCTTCAGCACTCAGCCTATAGCATATTAACATTTAGGTTAGACCTTTGCAGCCAAGTCTTCTTACTTCAAAATCCTGAGGGCTGAACCTTCAGTATCCATATCCATTCCAGAGCTAGAATCCTCCTATAAGGTTTCCCTAAATATACAGTTTACTTGACCCAGTCCTCTGGGTGTAATTTCACAGTGATTGGACAGTTGTTAAAGTGAAACTTCACCTTAAAAGTTTTGGTATGTACCCGACCCCACTTCCGGTTGGATTGCCTAGACAATTTCAGTCCCCCACCTCCCTGCCTGCAGCCTTCTGGGACCTGTGACATGTGGAGGAATTCTATTGCAGATATTATGCATTCCCTACCCACTGCAAAGATCACTAGTTTCCCCACATTCCCCACTGGGCTAACAACAATTTAACTTATTTCATTTTTGGAGCGTTTTATATGTTTTTTTTTAGTATTTGAGATTGAAAATGCATGGCGAGTTGAAATACTGGCCATGCATGTATGGGGTCATGGCAGGACAACAATAAGAGTAATAGGTGATTGGCCAATTAAGCGGGTAATGCTGATAGGTCAATTAAATAAATTTAGAGGATTGGACAGTTAGTTAAAAGGACAAGAGGATTGGCTAATAATTCAAAATTTGAAACCTTGAATCCTATCAGTTCCCTATAAAAATAGGGCAAATCCGTTGGTAGCATCAGTCAGCGGGAGCAGACCGAGAGTTTGTCCTGCCCTCCCAGCCCCTATGTCGATTTTATTTGTCTCTTTCTGTTGTATTTTGACATTGCTGGGGTTGTTTCTTGTGTTTATTTTATTACACAGTAATGGGTGACTTGGGCTTTAGGGCTAAGTTATGTATTGGAGTATAAGTATGTGTTATTAGTTCGAGCTTTAGGGCTGAACTATGTTTAAAATTTTGTGTGAAAAATTTAAAATGAAAGGCCTCGGCCATTTGTTACCACAATGCAAGTCTGTGAGTCATAGTAATTTATTTTAATTTAGAGTAATAAGTTTAATTGTTGTTGTTCCTCCTATGGCACCATAGTATTATAATTGTGTACTCGTACATTCTAGTTTGTAAGATTTAAAGTTTTAGAATGCATCTGAGCGCTTACCTTGGTGGCCAGGAATGAGTTAAATAGTTGTTAGCCCAGCGGGGATTGTGGGGAAACTAGTGATTTTTGCAGTGGGTAGGGAATACATAATAGCTGCAATAGAATTCCTCCTTCCGTAGTCTACAGGAAGTGGGTTGGGTTTTGTAACTCTAGGCTGCCGTGGTGAAGCACAAGACTTACCATGACAATGTTTAGCATATATAAAGGCTTGGGTAAGGTGGCCCACCCACCTACTGAAGAAGCCCAATGAGTGGGCGACACGTGTTTAGGAGGGAGGAGCAAAGCCCGTGATGTCATGCAGCCACCAAGATCTGTGTGGAATGGTGAGCAGACAAATGTGAATGTGATTACAAGCACATTTGATTTTATATTTTGTAAGTGTTTTTTATATGGGGGCCTTTAATAAACTTTGTTCAAATGGAGAGCACTATGTACTGTAGTCTGCCTTTGTACTTCCATGAGGTTTGCAGGGCAGTAAGAGGAGCTTACAAGGCCAGATGCCAGGAGAGGAGACCATAGCAGGAGATTGCAGGAGTGTTTATATACAAAGCTGATTGATCTCATCTGTGAGGTGAGCAGGTTTTCCAGCCGGTGTTGTTGTGTGCTTTTTGGTGTCATTAGGGGTTGAAGAACACTGCAGTATATCACTCTTTATATTGCATTTTTGATTTACACATGGACTTTGTTTTTTGGGGTGAGTTTCATGTATTGTTGATTTAAAAGGACTTTGATTGAAGACACACATTTTTTATTATTTTTTGTTATACGGTAAAACCTTACATAGTTACATAGTTACATAGCTACATAGTAGGTGAGGTTGAATAAAGACAATAGTCCTCAAGTTGGAGGAGCTTTTAAACTAGGAGGCGGGGGGGGGGCTCAGAAGTAGAGTCAGTTAGGAGGGAACAAAGTAACTTGGATTGAGAGTAACTTGGTTTAAGAGCGTTTTGCAAGACAAGCAAATTTTTTTTAATACATTTTGACTTGATAAACAAGTGATGTCTTGATATACAAGTAGCGTCATATTACAACTGAGTATAAAAGAGAAGAGAGGTGCCTCTAAGTGTAGCAATATGGTTACATTCAATGAAGGTCCAACATTTAGCAGCTCACATGGTTAATGATTAAAACAGACACATCTAAGTATGCAGGCATCCAGAGTAAAGCTGTCCACATAGACCGTCCTCCACACCACCATCTACATCACCCCTTCCACACTACGCTCCATGAGCGCTTCAAACCTCGCTTTCAGATCGCTCTACTGCAGGACAGTCTTCCCGATCATGGTTGCAGACTGACAGCAGTGAGAGCCGGCGGTTGCTACACTTAGAGGCGCCTCTCTTCTCTTTTATACTCTGTAGCACCTGCTGGATTTTGCTTCTAATCCCGTTGTGGAGGCTGGCATTTGTGGATGGACATGTTATGATTACACAAACTATCACATTACTAAAATCTTTTTATATGGACTATAAACTGAAGGACTTATGAATAAATGGTTGTGGAACAAATCATCTGAGTTTCCATTATTTTCTATAGGGAAATTTGCTTTGATATACAAGTGCTTTGGATTACAAGCATGTTTCAGGAACTAATTATACTCACAATCCAAGGTTTTACTGTATTTTTTATTCTATCACTGCACTGTAAGAATATTTATATGTTATTTGTAGTGTGGTTTAATCACTAGGAGTGTACAGCAGCATTTTATATATTTAATGAGTACTGTATATTTAAATATTGACACAGTATTTGAATAGTGAAGGGTAGCGCTGATTGTATCTCACATACTGTATTACCTTATATCTACTTGCTTGCAAATGTATTTATATTAAATAAACATGCATGTTAAAAGTGAATAAATAACTGCATGAACACACAAATATAATGTTGCTGACATAATGTGAGTTCCCTGGCCAGTGAAAAAGTAGCTTTGGGCTATAGCTGTATATTGAGAATTATCACGCACACATGCCCTACTGAATATTAAGTTCAGTAACAATCTTTGAAAAGTGAGTTGTTTCCTAAAATAAATGATGCGCTATTCCTTAGCTTATTAAATGGGCTAAATGTAGTTTTAAATTTTTCTTATGAGTTTGAGGAAAGCAACACATTTTATAATTAATGTAGATGACCAAATTACATTTCTCTTACATTTTTTCATTTTCCTCATATATGCATGCGGACTTGCCCAATCTTTTAAGAATTATACAATTTGTGAAGCTCAATGGTTCCTGAATTACAAGATTGTAGACAGATCAAATTGGCCTGCTGTTCAGACAGACCAAAAATCACTTTAATAATCAGTATAACTGGCCAAAGTGTAGGTCCAGAAGGGGGAAAAGGTGGGCCAGCTCTTGTCTCTGCCATGGCCAGATCTAGGGGGGGTGCCGGGCTGGCCTACACCCCCCCAGATTTGTGTTGTGCCCCCCCCAGGCCGGTCCCCCCATTGACCTTGTACTTGGCTGCTGTGTTCCTTCCCCATTTCCACACTTTGGGCCCTGGCATGAGTGTTCAGAAAGCAGCAGCAGTAGAGCGGAGAGAGCGGGCTGTGCTGTGCCCTACCTTTTCTGTCAGGGAGAATTCGGGTCACGAAGAGAGGACTGGGGAGGGTTTGTGCTAGGAGGGGGAGGGGGTTTGTAGTGAGAGGAAGGGGAATTATTGGGGGGGTTTTGAGCTGGAAAGTGGGATTGAGTGGAAAAGATTTGTGCTGAGAGGGGGTTTGTAGTGAGAGGAGGGGCAATTATTGCATTGCTCGCAGAGAATTTTGCCTTGCAGAGGGAATTTATGCTTAGGGGGTGAGTGTGCTGATCAGTGCTGTTTTTCTGTTGTGGGGGAGGGATTTATGCTGAGACATGAAAAGAGGGTACTCAACAGATCTCCTCCCCTCACAGAACATAGCTGAGATCGGATTTCCTTACAGACACAGCCTCATTCTGTGTAGCTGGCAGCGTTGTTGCAGTTCTGGCCTGTGAAATTCCACGATTAGAAAGACAGATGCAGTAGCCAGCTACACACTGTGCAGATGGATGCTGTGTCTGTAATGGAATCCGATCTCAGCTATGTGCTGTGTGGAGTGGAGGAGCTCTGAGTATCTAGGCTGTGTGCAGTGTGGGGAATGGAGGACCAGATCTGCTGAGTGCTCTGCCAGCAGTGACCCTGCCCTCTTTTCTGCTGACCACTGTCTTCTGCCCTGCTAACCCTGGTCTTCTCTACTGTTGACCCCTGTCTTCTGTCCTGCTGACCAGAAAACCCTTTTTCTCCAGCCTGCTGAACCCTGTCAGATGCTCTGTTGACCCATGTCCTCTGCTCTGCTGATCCCCTTTATACTGCCCTACTGACTCTTGTACACTCCCCTGCTGACCCCCTGCACACTGTCCATCTGCACACTGTCCTCTGCTCTGATAACCAATTGTACACAGTCCTAAGCAATAATGGCCTCTATTGTACACTGCCCTACTGATCTCACATCTTCTGCCCCCCCCCCTGACATTTTTTACTGCACCCCTACATTAGGCTAGATTCAGGCCTGGATGCTGCTAGAAAGTGTTGAAATTCACATACTGGAGCACTTTGGATTCTCAGGGCACTCCTGAAAAATAGTAAACCTAAATACTGAGGAGTACATTTAAAGGCCGACTCACACCACAACCACATTTTTGCATGTTCCTGCACGGAACAGAACACTAACTGTTTGAAAGTTGGTCCAAACACTGAACATTTAAGGAGTATAGCACAGACAAACATGACAGCTTCCAGCTGTCAATGGTTGCTAAGGAAGCAGCAGTTGCTTGCAGCCGCTGCATCCTTACCAACCATGACTTCCCTTGGCCTATTCACTTACATGCCCAGGCCAGATAATTCGGTGTCTTTATTTTCATGATGCAACTTTTTTTGTGAATGTGTAGGGGTACTATGTACCCCACATTCATTTATGTAGAGTGAGCTGGTAACTAGGGGCCCTCTTATTAGTAAAGGGGGCTTTCAGATTCTGATAAGCCCCCCACATCAACTTGGTAAGGGTTGCGGGGAAGAGGCCCTTGTTCTCAACAACAGGCACCCCTTATGTTGAGGACACGTGGCCTGGTAGGGTTCAGAGGGGCTGCATGCCCAGATTAAGTGTCTGATATGGAATTTCATGGGTACTTTACACAATTGTTTTTTTTTTTTTTTTGTGTGTGTGTGAAGTACTCTCTTAACATCAAAGGGGTCTGGTATGAGCAGAGTGCTATGATGTTTTCAGGAAGCTATGTAGAGCATCCTGCTGAGTGTATTATAAAAGGAAAGGTTTTATTAAATAAATTAATAAGCATGTTGATGGGAGGGGGAGACCAGCTTCAAAAGATAGCTAGAGCTAGACCCAAGAACAAAAATAAATTACAACTTACCATCCTTAGAGGGGGTGGCTGTAGGTGGCTGAATTAGCTTTCTTTTCATTTTCAACAATTACAGAAATAACCTGTTGATCTTGCAAGAAGTGCAATGTCAGTATCACTTCTTTTGAGCTCCACCAAAGAATATCTTCCTCCCTAACTATCTTCTATTAACTACCAATTGCCCTGCTCCCCCATGGAATAGCGATGAAGTGATACAGACATGTTTGTAGACCTTATCAGGAAATTATCCTAGGGCATGGCTCACTCCTTAGAAATAATGGAGAAGTGATATAACCACATAGGGAAGTGTGTTATTTTCAAAATCTTTAGGTTATAATAAAGCAAAACTAGCTTAAAAAGGAATGCAGTCACCTCATCAAGGACTAGTAAGCTGAAATGTATTACATTTTTGGTTTTGGGTTTAGATACAATTTACGTAGTAAGCCCCCATTACTAATGCAATCATACCATTTTCTTTTTAGTTGCTATGGAGGAGGCCACTTTGTTGGTATTACTTTTTACATTGATAGATTTGTGGCCTGTTAAACCACTTGCCTACTGGGCACTTTTTCCCCCTTCCTGCCCAGGCCAATGTTCAGCTTTCAGCACTGTCACACTTTGAATGGCAATTGGATGGTCATGCAGCACTGTACCCAAACAAAATTTTTATAATTTTTTTTACACAAATAGAGTTTTATTTTGGTGGTTTTTAATCACCACTGGGCTTTTTTATTGTTTGCTAAATAAACAAAAAAACACCGACATGTTTAAAAAAAAAACATTTTCATAGTTTGTTATAGATTTTTGCAAACAGGTAATTTTTCTCCTTCACTAATGTGCACTGATGAGGCTGCACTGATGGGCCCTGATAGGTTGCACTGATGGGCACTTTTGAGATGCCACTGATTAGGCAGCACTGATGGGCACTAATAGGTGCCATGTGGTGGTTACAGTACTTTTCTTTTTGAGCACTGATTTTATTTTATACACCCCAAAAAAGCTATTTTTTAGAGTGAAACATGTAGGGTATTTTTCTTAGTAAGTTTGGGTGCGTTATCACATTTAGATATGATATTTTGGTTGGTGGGGAAGGGTTTTATTTCTAATTTGGTCTCACATTTCTTAGTTATCAATGGTCAGTGTTTTATTGCAGTCAGGACGATTTTTAAGTCCCGGGAAGAATGGAAGTAATAGATTGAATTTGGGAGCATACAGTAGGGTGATTTCTATTAGTTGATTAGAACCCCTATGCTTTCTTTCTGTATTTCCTTTAGTTGTTTACTGCAGTATAGGCAGAGCCACTAGGAGGAGATAGAGTTCAATGAAAAACTGAGGTAGAGAGGTATCTCTCAGTTCACCCCTTCCCATAAGTAAAAAAACACATAACAAACAAATCTACTTTAATAAAGTCCTAACATTCTTAGTCATCGTCCCTAGGTTTCCTGGTGCATGGGCAGACACACCCTGCGAGAGTTGATTGATTAATACCAATAAGAGGGACTTTTTGATATGTTATTAGAGGCCATTGTTTTTATTTAAGCACTAATAGGTGGCACTGATGGGCACTGATGAGGCAGCACTGGTGGGCACTGATGAGGCGGCACTAATGGCCACTGAAATGCAACACTGATAGGCACTGACAGGTGGCATTGATGGGCTCTGATATGTGGCACTGAAGAGCACTGATATGTGGCACTGATAGGCAGCACTGGTAGGTGGTACTGATGGGTAGTGTTGAGCGAACACGGACTGTATTATTCGTGTTCGTACCGAATAATTGGATTTTTTTTACCCGAACACGGACACGGACACTTTACTGTATGTTCGGGTAAAAATCCGTGTTCGGTCGTTTTATTTCCGGGTTTTGCATGCTTTGGCGCTCTTTTCATGGCGGGCTTTCAACAGCCAATCAACAATCGTTTAACTGGTGTGCCTTAAGCCATCCCAGCCATGCCTGCAAATGTCTTAGTAGCTGTGATTGGCCGTCTGAAGCATGTGACCAAGTCTTTATAAGTTCGAGGCAGCCGCCGCAGCAGCGTCATTCTGCTGCTTAGCTAAGGGACAGAGCACACATCAATGTGCTGGCTGCTGATTAGGGAAAGATAGGCAGGAAAAAACCATTTGTGTCCGGATAGAATTGAGGGACAGGTCGGAGTGTTTAGGCAGGGCGAGTTGTAGGCATTTTAGGGATAGAGTCTGCTGAATTATAGGGTCAGTGTCTTCTACAAACTACAATCGATATTGCTGTGTGGGGGGTGGGGTGAATCTGCACTCAATCCTGATCTACGATCTCTTCTCAATCCTGTTAGGGACAGAGTCTGCTGAATTTTAGGGAAACTGTGTTCTACAAACTACAATCGATATTGCTGTGTGGTGTGGGATTGGAGATAGGCAGGTGTCAGTGATCCACATCCATTTTTCTGTGTGTGAGCTGCAGTGAACACAATCTTTTTGGGCTGCAGTGAACACAATCTTTTTGGGCTGCAGTGAACACAATCTTTTTGGGCTGCAGTGAACACAATCTTTTTGGGCTGCAGTGAACACAATCTTTTTGGGGTGCAGTGAACACAATCTTTTTGGGCTGCAGTGAACACAATCTTTTTGGGCTGCAGTGAACACAATCTTTTTGGGGTGCAGTGAACAAAATCTTTTTGGGGTGCAGTGAACACAATCCTTTTTGGTGTGCAGTGAACACAATCTTTGTGGGGTGCAGTGAACAAAATCCTTTGTGGGGTGCAGTGAACACAATCTTTTTGGGGTGCAGTGAACAAAATCCTTTTTGGGGTGCAGTGAACAACATCCTTTTTGGGGTGCAGTGAACACAATCTTTTTGGGGTGCAGTGAACAAAATCCTTTGTGGGGTGCAGTGAACACAATCTTTTTGGGGTGCAGTGAACACAATCTTTTTGGGGTGGAGTGAACAACATCCTTTTTGGGGTGCAGTGAACAAAATCCTTTTTGGGGTGCAGTGAACAAAATCATTTTTGGGGTGCAGTGAACACAATCTTTTTGGGGTGCAGTGAACACAATCTTTGTGGGGTGCAGTGAACACAATCTTTTTGGGGTGGAGTGAACAACATCCTTTTTGGGGTGCAGTGAACAACATCCTTTTTGGGGTGCAGTGAACACAATCTTTTTGGGGTGCAGTGAACACAATCTTTGTGGGGTACAGTGAACAGAATCTTTGTGGGGTGCAGTGAACACAATCTTTGGGGGGTACAGTGAACACAATCTTTTTGGGGTGCAGTGAACACAATCTTTGTGGGGTGCAGTGAACACAATCTTTTTGGGGTGGAGTGAACAAAATCATTTTTGGGGTGCAGTGAACAACATCCTTTTTGGGGTGCAGTGATCAAAATCCTTTTTGGGGTGCAGTGAACACAATCTTTTTGGGGTGCAGTGAACAAAATCCTTTGTGGGGTGCAGTGAACAGAATCTTTGTGGGGTGCAGTGAACACAATCTTTGGGGGGGTACAGTGAACACAATCTTTTTGGGGTGCAGTGAACACAATCTTTGTGGGGTACAGTGAACAGAATCTTTGTGGGGTGCAGTGAACACAATCTTTGGGGGGTACAGTGAACACAATCTTTTTGGGGTGCAGTGAACACAATCTTTGGGGGGTACAGTGAACACAATCTTTTTGGGGTGCAGTGAACACAATCTTTGTGGGGTGCAGTGAACACAATCTTTGGGGGGGTACAGTGAACACAATCTTTTTGGGGTGCAGTGAACAACATCCTTTTAGGGTGCAGTGAACACAATCTTTGTGGGGTGCAGTGAACAACATCCTTTTAGGGTGCAGTGAACACAATCTTTGTGGGGTACAGTGAACAGAATCTTTGTGGGGTGCAGTGAACACAATCTTTGGGGGGTACAGTGAACACAATCTTTGTGAGGTGCAGTGAACACAATCTTTGTGGGGTGCAGTGAACACAATCATTGTGGGGTGCAGTGAACTCAATCTTTGTGGGGTACAGTGAACACAATCTCATACTTCTGAAGATTTGAGGGTGCTGCCTGTTCCATACTCCCCCTACTCCTCATCTAGCCTTTTAGGGGTACAAACAATAGTAATTGGGGCCTAGTGTGGTTGTGTACGTGTGATATACATACACTTTTTTTGGATCATATTTTCTATTCCGCTATTTAATCAAAAACCTTTGGGGATCAGTTAAATTGGGGGATAGTCTGTGTTGGTACGTGTGAGAGAGATCCACCTTTCCAAGTTGTTGGGGTTCATCTCATACTTCTGAAGGTTTGAGGGTGCTGCCTGTTCCATACTCCCCCTACTCCTAGCCTTTTAGGGGTACAAACAATAGTAATTGGGGCCTAGTGTGGTTGTGTACGTGTGATATACATACACTTTTTTTGGATCATATTTTCTATTCCGCTATTTAATCAAAAACCTTTGGGGATCAGTTAAATTGGGGGATAGTCTGTGTTGGTACGTGTGAGAGAGATCCACCTTTCCAAGTTGTTGGGGTTCATCTCATACTTCTGAAGGTTTGAGGGTGCTGCCTGTTCCATACCCCCCCTACTCCTCATCTAGCCTTTTAGGGGTACAAACAATAGTAATTGGGGCCTAGTGTGGTTGTGTACGTGTGATATACATACACTTTTTTTGGATCATATTTTCTATTCCGCTATTTAATCAAAAACCTTTGGGGATCAGTTAAATTGGGGGATAGTCTGTGTTGGTACGTGTGAGAGAGATCCACCTTTCCAAGTTGTTGGGGTTCATCTCATACTTCTGAAGGTTTGAGGGTGCTGCCTGTTCCATACTCCCCCTACTCCTCATCTAGCCTTTTAGGGGTACAAACAATAGTAATTGGGGCCCAGTGTGGTTGTGTACGTGTGATATACATACACTTTTTTTGGATCATATTTTCTATTCCGCTATTTAATCAAAAACCTTTGGGGATCAGTTAAATTGGGGGATAGTCTGTGTTGGTACGTGTGAGAGAGATCCACCTTTCCAAGTTGTTGGGGTTCATCTCATACTTCTGAAGGTTTGAGGGTGCTGCCTGTTCCATACTCCCCCTACTCCTCATCTAGCCTTTTAGGGGTACAAACAATAGTAATTGGGGCCCAGTGTGGTTGTGTACGTGTGATATACATACACTTTTTTTGGATCATATTTTCTATTCCGCTATTTAATCAAAAACCTTTGGGGATCAGTTAAATTGGGGGATAGTCTGTGTTGGTACGTGTGAGAGAGATCCACCTTTCCAAGTTGTTGGGGTTCATCTCATACTTCTGAAGGTTTGAGGGTGCTGCCTGTTCCATACCCCCCCTACTCCTCATCTAGCCTTTTAGGGGTACAAACAATAGTAATTGGGGCCTAGTGTGGTTGTGTACGTGTGATATACATACACTTTTTTTGGATCATATTTTCTATTCCGCTATTTAATCAAAAACCTTTGGGGATCAGTTAAATTGGGGGATAGTCTGTGTTGGTACGTGTGAGAGAGATCCACCTTTCCAAGTTGTTGGGGTTCATCTCATACTTCTGAAGGTTTGAGGGTGCTGCCTGTTCCATACCCCCCCTACTCCTCATCTAGCCTTTTAGGGGTACAAACAATAGTAATTGGGGCCTAGTGTGGTTGTGTACGTGTGATATACATACACTTTTTTTGGATCATATTTTCTATTCCGCTATTTAATCAAAAACCTTTGGGGATCAGTTAAATTGGGGGATAGTCTGTGTTGGTACGTGTGAGAGAGATCCACCTTTCCAAGTTTTTGGGGTTCATCTCATACTTCTGAAGATTTGAGGGTGCTGCCTGTTCCATACCCCCCCTACTCCTCATCTAGCCTTTTAGGGGTACAAACAATAGTAATTGGGGCCTAGTGTGGTTGTGTACGTGTGATATACATACACTTTTTTTGGATCATATTTTCTATTCCGCTATTTAATCAAAAACCTTTGGGGATCAGTTAAATTGGGGGATAGTCTGTGTTGGTACGTGTGAGAGAGATCCACCTTTCCAAGTTTTTGGGGTTCATCTCATACTTCTGAAGATTTGAGGGTGCTGCCTGTTCCATACCCCCCCTACTCCTCATCTAGCCTTTTAGGGGTACAAACAATAGTAATTGGGGCCTAGTGTGGTTGTGTACGTGTGATATACATACACTTTTTTTGGATCATATTTTCTATTCCGCTATTTAATCAAAAACCTTTGGGGATCAGTTAAATTGGGGGATAGTCTGTGTTGGTACGTGTGAGAGAGATCCACCTTTCCAAGTTGTTGGGGTTCATCTCATACTTCTGAAGGTTTGAGGGTGCTGCCTGTTCCATACCCCCCCCTACTCCTCATCTAGCCTTTTAGGGGTACAAACAATAGTAATTGGGGCCTAGTGTGGTTGTGTACGTGTGATATACATACACTTTTTTTGGATCATATTTTCTATTCCGCTATTTAATCAAAAACCTTTGGGGATCAGTTAAATTGGGGGATAGTCTGTGTTGGTACGTGTGAGAGAGATCCACCTTTCCAAGTTGTTGGGGTTCATCTCATACTTCTGAAGGTTTGAGGGTGCTGCCTGTTCCATACCCCCCCTACTCCTCATCTAGCCTTTTAGGGGTACAAACAATAGTAATTGGGGCCTAGTGTGGTTGTGTACGTGTGATATACATACACTTTTTTTGGATCATATTTTCTATTCCGCTATTTAATCAAAAACCTTTGGGGATCAGTTAAATTGGGGGATAGTCTGTGTTGGTACGTGTGAGAGAGATCCACCTTTCCAAGTTTTTGGGGTTCATCTCATACTTCTGAAGATTTGAGGGTGCTGCCTGTTCCATACCCCCCCTACTCCTCATCTAGCCTTTTAGGGGTACAAACAATAGTAATTGGGGCCTAGTGTGGTTGTGTACGTGTGATATACATACACTTTTTTTGGATCATATTTTCTATTCCGCTATTTAATCAAAAACCTTTGGGGATCAGTTAAATTGGGGGATAGTCTGTGTTGGTACGTGTGAGAGAGATCCACCTTTCCAAGTTGTTGGGGTTCATCTCATACTTCTGAAGGTTTGAGGGTGCTGCCTGTTCCATACTCCCCCTACTCCTAGCCTTTTAGGGGTACAAACAATAGTAATTGGGGCCTAGTGTGGTTGTGTACGTGTGATATACATACACTTTTTTTGGATCATATTTTCTATTCCGCTATTTAATCAAAAACCTTTGGGGATCAGTTAAATTGGGGGATAGTCTGTGTTGGTACGTGTGAGAGAGATCCACCTTTCCAAGTTGTTGGGGTTCATCTCATACTTCTGAAGGTTTGAGGGTGCTGCCTGTTCCATACCCCCCCTACTCCTCATCTAGCCTTTTAGGGGTACAAACAATAGTAATTGGGGCCTAGTGTGGTTGTGTACGTGTGATATACATACACTTTTTTTGGATCATATTTTCTATTCCGCTATTTAATCAAAAACCTTTGGGGATCAGTTAAATTGGGGGATAGTCTGTGTTGGTACGTGTGAGAGAGATCCACCTTTCCAAGTTGTTGGGGTTCATCTCATACTTCTGAAGGTTTGAGGGTGCTGCCTGTTCCATACTCCCCCTACTCCTCATCTAGCCTTTTAGGGGTACAAACAATAGTAATTGGGGCCCAGTGTGGTTGTGTACGTGTGATATACATACACTTTTTTTGGATCATATTTTCTATTCCGCTATTTAATCAAAAACCTTTGGGGATCAGTTAAATTGGGGGATAGTCTGTGTTGGTACGTGTGAGAGAGATCCACCTTTCCAAGTTGTTGGGGTTCATCTCATACTTCTGAAGGTTTGAGGGTGCTGCCTGTTCCATACCCCCCCTACTCCTCATCTAGCCTTTTAGGGGTACAAACAATAGTAATTGGGGCCTAGTGTGGTTGTGTACGTGTGATATACATACACTTTTTTTGGATCATATTTTCTATTCTGCTATTTAATCAAAAACCTTTGGGGATCAGTTAAATTGGGGGATAGTCTGTGTTGGTACGTGTGAGAGAGATCCACCTTTCCAAGTTGTTGGGGTTCATCTCATACTTCTGAAGGTTTGAGGGTGCTGCCTGTTCCATACCCCCCCTACTCCTCATCTAGCCTTTTAGGGGTACAAACAATAGTAATTGGGGCCTAGTGTGGTTGTGTACGTGTGATATACATACACTTTTTTTGGATCATATTTTCTATTCCGCTATTTAATCAAAAACCTTTGGGGATCAGTTAAATTGGGGGATAGTCTGTGTTGGTACGTGTGAGAGAGATCCACCTTTCCAAGTTGTTGGGGTTCATCTCATACTTCTGAAGGTTTGAGGGTGCTGCCTGTTCCATACCCCCCCTACTCCTCATCTAGCCTTTTAGGGGTACAAACAATAGTAATTGGGGCCTAGTGTGGTTGTGTACGTGTGATATACATACACTTTTTTGGATCATATTTTCTATTCCGCTATTTAATCAAAAACCTTTGGGGATCAGTTAAATTGGGGGATAGTCTGTGTTGGTACGTGTGAGAGAGATCCACCTTTCCAAGTTTTTGGGGTTCATCTCATACTTCTGAAGATTTGAGGGTGCTGCATGTTCCATACTCCTCTTCCTCATCCTCCCTTTAGGGTAGGAAAAAATTTAATCGGGCCTAGTCTGTGTTTGTACGTGTGAGATACACAGTTTTTTATCCTATTCCGCTATTCAATACACACCCTTTTGGTGTAAAAAACATTAAATTGCGGCATAGTTTGCATATTTGACATTTGCATATATTGTGCCTTGTTGCGCTGTTTTGGGTACTCCACCAACATGGCCAGTGGCAATGACGCCATTCTCAGCTTAACTATCCCACTTCTATGCCTCCTTGAAAAAACAATTTGGGCGATGATGGAAGAGGATGTGGCACAGGATGAGGAGGAGGAGGAGGAGGATGAAGAGGTAACATTTCAAAGGCTTTCAGGGCAGTCATTCGCAAGGGGCTCCGAGGGTGGGTTCCTGCACACACAAACGCCAGGGACACAATTGTCCAGCAGGGGCACAGTTCTGGAGGATGAGGAGGATGAGGAGGAGGAGGAGCTGGAGGAGGAGATGGAACCATGTTCACAGCAGGGTGGCACCCAGGCCAGCTCATGGCCATCACTGGTGCGTGGCTGGGGGGATACAGAGGACACGGACGATACACCTCCCACAGAGGACAGCCTTTCGTAGCCTCTGGGCAGCCTGGCACACATGAGCGATTACATGCTGCAGTGTCTCCACAACGACCGCCGAGTTGCCCACATTCTAACTTGTGCTGATTACTGGGTGGCCACGCTGCTGGATCCCCGTTACAAGGACAACGTACCGTCCTTAATTCACTCACTGGAGCGCGATCGCAAGATGCGCGAGTACAAGCGCACGCTGGTAGACGCCATGCTGCTGGCATTCCCATCTGACAGCGGGGCCACAGTGGAAGCACAAGGCAGAGGAGGAGGAGGAGGAGGTCGCCAACGCAACCAGGGCACCGCCAGCACCTCAGAAGGCAGGGTTAGCATGGCCGAAATGTGGAAAAGCTTTGTCAGCACGCCACAACAAACAGCAGCACCAGCAGCTCAGATGGAACGTCTTAGCAGGAGGCAGCATTTTACCAACATGGTGGAGCAGTATGTGTGCACACGCCTACATGTAGTGAATGACGGGTCTGCCCCCTTCAACTTCTGGGTCTCCAAATTGGGCACATGGCCTGAGCTTGCCCTTTACGCCTTGGAGGTGCTGGCGTGCCCTGCAGCCAGTGTATTATCTGAACGGGTATTTAGCACGGCTGGGGGCGTTATAACAGACAAGCGCAGCCGCCTGTCCAGAGACAATGTGGACAAGCTCACGTTCATTAAAATGAACCAGGCATGGATCCCACGGGACTTTTCCGTACCTTATGCAGAATAGCAATGGATACCGACCTTACCCACCCATTGTTCCATTTTTGCTCTTTCTCACTCTTTTGGGGTGTACCCTCATTTAAAATTTTTGAAAAGAAGCAGTGTTGGCTACCTCGTCCTCCTCCTCAGGGCCAGATTAATGTAGGGGCTATTGGAGCTGCAGCTCCAGGCCCCTACCTTTTATATAGGCCCCGGGTTGGCCATATTCACTGTTACCGCTCTTCTGTCACTTGTAAACACAGAAGTCTGGCTTCTATGCTCGCTTCCCCAGGCAGCACCCTCAGAACCTCCCCACACAGCGTGAAGGCCGGACAAGGAGGGACAGTTGGCGATGCATGGATGTGTTTATGGGCTTCAGAGACAGCATCCCATGTTGAATTAGGCATGCATGGCTGCACCCTTCCTCCTCTGGGTGCATGGCAAGGCACGGCCCTTAAGGCCCTTCAAAATCCTCAGCACCAAGCCCATGATGCTGTTAATCCGGCCCTGGTCCTCCTCCACCGCCGCTTCCACCTACACCGCCCATAGGTGTGCGCAGCCTATTGCATTAAGGTGTGCACCCCAAAGTTGAAATACACATGCATGTGTTTGCCAGCAGGGAGAGTAATGTATCGGGGCCATGTACCTGTAGGCAAGGAGAAATTGAGCAGAGCAGGTCCCAGGGAGATCTTTCCCATCTCCTCACTGGCAATGCTATGTGCCCTAGGTGATTAGGGTGTGCCCAGGCACACCCAGCACACCCTGTGCGCACGCCTATGTCACCGCCACATCCACCACCACCTCAACCTCCCTCCTACTCCATATGGGCCTCGTCCTTCAGAGATGAAGAAGAACATTGTTTTATTTTTCTGTTTTTTTTTGTTGTTTTAAGTTATTTCCCTATCCACATTTGTTTGCAGAGCACTTGCCATGCTCTTAATTACGTTTTGCTGCCATTTGCAGCACTCTAGCCCTTTCCTTTGGTGTTTTAGAGCCATTTTAGTGCCTTAAAGTTCGGGTCCCCATTGACTTCAATGGGGTTCGGTGTCCGGGAAAAGTTCGGTAAAAGTCCGGGACACGGACCCGGACTTTTTTTTAAAGTTCTGCCGAACCCGTCGAACACGGACATCTAGGTGTCCGCTCAACCCTACTGATGGGCACTAATAGGTGGTACTGATGGGCACTGATAGGTGGCACTAATGGGCACTGATGGCCACTTGTAAGGCGGCACTGATGGGCACTGATAGACAGTACTGATATTTGACACTTATGAGGAGGCACTGATGGGCACTGATTGTCAGCACTGATGAGCACTGATTGGCAGCACTGATGGGCACTGATAGGCACTGGTAGGCAGCACTGATGGGCACTGATAGGCAGTACTGATGGATGCCACTGATGAGGAGGCACTGATTGGCAGCACTGATGGGCGCTGATTGGCAGCCCTGGTGGGCACTGTTGGGACCGCACTGATAATCAGGACACTGGTAATCAGTGCCCTAATTATCAGTGCCAATTTCCCTTTAACACAAGCCGGTTATCAGCTCTCTTCTTCTTTCCTTACGTTGTCAGTGTGAGGATAGAGAAACCAATAACCAGCTTGTGTTAACATCTGTGATCAGCTGTGACTGGACACAGCTGATCACGTGGTACAGGGCCGATGTGATTGGGCCGCTGTGTACAATTACCTCGATCGAAAGACTCAGCGATCACAGAGCGTGACACCCAAACTCCGCAGGGTGCGCTCGGGCAGCAAACTCACAAGAGGACATCCATGGATGCCCTCCTGACAAAGAAAGCCTGCTCTGTAGCCAGCTTTCGGCTATATTGTGGGCAGCAAATGGTTGAAAATAAAGGTACCTTTTTATTTTATATATTTTTTATCAGTTAGGACATATTGTACCTAAATGTGTGTAATATGTTGGAAATATAAACTGCCATCAGATACCAACTATATCTGGTAATACATAAATAATTTTAAGTGACAAAATGTAGCAAGCCTCTAATTAATGTTCCTATTGAAAATCCCAGCCCATAGAAGCTTTTAGTAATAAAGGTCCGATTTTATTATGTACATTAAAACCTTGGATTGCGAGCATAATTCGTTCCGGAAGCATGCTTGTAATCCAAAGCACTCTTATATCAAAGCAAATTTCCCCATAAGAAATAATGGAAACTCAGATGATTCGTTCCACAACCATTTATTCATAAATCCTTCAGTTTATAGTCTATATAAAAAGATTATAGCATTGCGATAGGTTGTGTAACCATAAAATGTCCATCCACAAATAGCCGCTTCCACAAGGGGATTGGAAGCAAAATCCAGCAGGAGCTACAGAGTATCAAAGAGAAGAAAGGCGCCTCTAAGTGTAGCAATATGGTTCCATTTAATGAAGGTACAACATTTAGCAACTCACATGGTTGATGAATAAAACCGGCACATCTAAGTATGCAGGCATCCGGGGTAAAGCTGTCCACATGGACTATCTTCTGCACCACCGACTGCCAGTCTGTAATCCTGACCGGGAAGACCACCCTGCAGTAAAGGGATCTAAAAGCGAGGGGCAGCATGGAAGGGATGACGTAGATGGTGGTGCAGAGGATGGTCTATGTGGACAGCTTTAGCCTGGATGCCTGCATACTTAGATGTGCCTGTTCCAATCATCAACCATGTGAGTTGCTAAATGTTGAACCTTCATTAAATGTAACCATATTGCTACACTTAGAGGCGCCTCTCTTCTCTTTTATACTCAGCTGTGACTTGAAGCTACTTGTATATCAAGACATCGCTTGTAAACCAAGTCAAAATTTATTTGAAAATTTTGCTTGTCTTACAAAGCGCTCTTAAACCAAGTTACTCTCAAACCAAGGTTTTACTGTACTGTGTAAGTTTTAATCCTGTAGTAAATAATCAAATAGTTACTTTTTCATGCGTATCTACTGAGAAGTCTTATGTAGATCCAGCCACTCAACCATCAGTACTGATTTAGGACATTGTGCAATGGCAGCTTCCAGTGCTGGATAGGAGACTCAGGAGTGGGGCTGCAACTAACGATTATTTTCATAATCGATTGGTTGACCGATTATTGTTTTGATTAATCGATTATTCTTAATATTCTTAATATCTCAATATTCTTAAATATCTCTATGCAGTGATAAATATAAATAACCAACTAAATGGCTAAGGAGCAAAATCCCTAATCCACTCTGAGAATAACAGACAGAAGAGATATACTGTATATATTATTAAAGGTTGAATCTGGTAAATATCATCAGACTCCAAGATCAAATTTTATGTTTAAAGAAAAAAAAATGAGACTGTTTTGCCGATTTGCAGACAGAACTGTACGATATTATGTATAACAGACTCCCTTGTCATAGGCAGGTGGCTTAAAAAAAAGCTACCATCGCCTGCTGTCACTTATGCTGATTATACAAATTCAACGTCTTCCTTCAAAAAAAATTTAATTTTAAGAACATTTGTTTGATTTTCTAATCATTAGTGGGGTCAAGACGTTTGATTTCGACCACAGTGATGGGAAAATTCGAAAGGAACAGAATAGAAAATGTCTTGGTCAAAGGAATTTTCAGACAGTGTAATGTGGTTTTCATTCAGAAATTACATTCATTTTAAAACTGAATGGTAAAAGCAAGTGAAAATTTTCAACCGACATTCTTTAATTCAGCAAATGTACAAGATAAAAAATATAAAAGAAGTAAAAGATATAAAAGATGTAAAAGATTTTTCGTATGAATATTCTTGTGTATGGCTAGCATAAGGCTCAGTTAACATCTGTATGCAGTTTGCTTTTGATCCATTTCTACAGTGCGTTTTGCGTTTTTGAACGCGCGATTTTGCTGCGATTTACGTTTTCTATTTTTTTTTTGCATTTGGCAAATTTGTTTTGAGCAGATTAACAACATGCAAATCGCAGCAAAAATGTATTACATGCTTTTCTGTAGCGTCTCCATTGAGACCTATTGAACCAAAAAAGCAAAAAATAAAAAACGGTTTGTGTTTGAAAAAAGTTCTTGACCCTTTCCAAATATACAGCACCTGAAAAAAGCATAGATGTGAACGTGTCCCAAAGGAAACCATTTAAAATAAACTGTAGTGCGTTTTTGCAAAAAGCAGAACCAGGCAGCATGCTTTTTTTTGTATCACCTATAATGGGGTTAAAAAAATGAAATTAGCCCTTTATAGTACAAAAAGAACAGATAATCGCTACTATAAGGGGTTATGTGAAACAGTGAAGTTAATAATATATATTACTTATATCATAAAAATGTATATATATATATATATATAAATAATAATAAATACACCCAGAAGTAGGATATATGGCAATTTAAATATGACTCAGACATGAAGCTATATGAAGGGTGGAAGGGAGATATAAATCTTATATATTAACCACCTCCCACCCGGGCCATTGTAGATATACGGCCGGGCGGGAGTCTCGTCCTTCTGAATGGACGTTCCGGAACGTCCTTCAGAAGGAGAGAGATCGCGCCGCCGCGGGCACGCGCAGCGGCGCGATCTCGATGTGCCTGTGTCCCTCGGACACAGAGCAACATCATTCGGCAGGAGGGCCCTGTGATTGGCCCCCCTGATCACATGACGGCTGTGTCCAATCACAGCCGTCATGTAATGTAAATAGAGCCGTTGTAACGGCTTCGATCTCTTCTCCTCCTGACAGATCCTGTCAGTGAGGAGAAGAGGGATGATCGGTGCTGCTGCGGGGGTGATCAGTGAGTATTTCTAATTACTCACTGATCACAGGGGGGGTCTGTGCTGGTAATCAGAACATTGATTACCAGTGCAGCCCTGGGGGGGGAGGGGTGCCACTAAGCCACCAGGGATGCCCACCCATGACCACCAGGGATGCCCACTATGGCCACCAGGGATGGCAAGCAGGGCTCAGAGAGCCCCCCAGTGCCCTCCCTATCAGTGTTGCCCACCAATGCCATCTATCAGTGCTGCCCACCAGTGCCGTTATTGCCATCTATCAGTGCTGCCCACCAGTGCCGTTATTGCCATCTATCAGTGCCGCCCACCAGTGCCCATTATTGCCCACCAGTGCTGCCTATCAGTGCCAGCCATCAGTGCCATCAGTGCCACCCATCAGTGCCGATCATTGCCGCCCAACATTGTCACCTATCAGTGCCCATCAGTGCCGCCAATCAGTGCCCATCAGAGCTGCCTATCAGTGCCCATCAGCGCTGCCTATCAGTGCCCACCAATGCTGCATATCAGTGCTATCTATCAGTGCCACATATCAGTGCCCATCAGTGCTGCATATCAGTGCTACCTATCAGTGCTGCATATCAGTGCCACCCCATCAGTGTCTCCTCATCAGTGCCTGTCAGTGCGGCATCATCAGTGCTCATCAGTGCAGGAAAAAACATATCTATTTACAAAATTTTATAACCTAAACAAAAAAAACTTTTTTTTTTTTTCAAACTTTTCAGTATTTTTTTATTTGTGCACCAAAAAAGAAAAAACCTGACGGTGATCAAATACCACCAAAAGAAAGCTCTATTTGTGGGGAGAAAATGACACAAATTTGGTTTAGGTACAGCGTTGCAACAGCGCTAAAAGATGAAAATTGGTCTGGGAAGGAAGGGGGTTTAAGTGCCCTGTATTGAGGTAGTTAAAGTAGTACTAAAAGCTGAGACTTTTTTTTTTTTGGATATGATCATTTTAAATATATTGCACAATACTGGTAATATTTTACTTTAAATGTAATTGTAATTCCTTATATTACCTCCAGTCTATCAGCCTCTAGCTTCAGATGGGTTCAGATGCTGAACTTTAAAGTGATTTTCTTTTTAAACAACAAACATGTTTTTACTTGCCTGCTCTGTAAAAGTTTTGTACAAAGCAGCCCTGATTCTCCTCTTCTGGAGTCCCCCACCAACGCTTCTGGCTCCTCCTGCCTTCAGAGTGCTCCAAAAGCAAGCTGCAAAGAACAGTACTGTACAGAATACCCCTGCAGCAAGGTCGAAAAAACTTCTGCCTTTAGAACCACTCACTTCCTGCCCAGGACTACATGTCCCATGATGCATCGCTCCTCACACATTCACAAGCTCTCAGGCACTTGCTGACATGCATGGGTGGTTCACTGAGCTGTATGTGTGCTTCGCTGTGTTTCCTGATATGTAAACAAATAAGCATTCTGTATGCAGGCCAACTAATTGGTTGATAACTATTTTTATAACCGATTAGTTGTTTCTGTTTGAACGGCTTGGGCCGAACATTGGCTGTTCGTTCTGTTTGGGGAACAACTTAATTTTTAGGATGTTCAGCAGGTGTTCCCCCCACCAAACACCCTGCAATGCACTGCGTGCTTCACAGTACATTTTGCTCCCTAATTGGACAAAGCTTTGCCCAGTCAGGGTGCAGTATAAACTGGTTGAAAAGGAGTGAGATCAGGAAGCCAGCTGCAGTGTCCTTAAGAACCGATGAGTCATCAGCTGTCATTAAGCTTCCCCGCTGACAGCTGAGTAAAAAGAAAAAACATTTCCGGTAAAATAAAGTTAAAAAAAAAAAACGGGGGGTCCCCTCCCTCCCAGTCAATAACAGGCCCTTCAAGTCTGGTATGGATTTTAAGGGGAACCCCAAGACAAAATGTAGTAAAAAAAAAAAACGGCGTGTTAGGGAATTCCCCTGTTTGGGAATTCTGCTGCGAACTGAACAGGTGGGTGTTCGGCCCATCTCTGCTCAGGAGTGACAGGTGGCAACAACCCTGGCAGGTTCACGTTAGGACCCTTATAAAAGAGGGGCTTCAGCTAAGAAGTCATCAGTACTGCAGGAGGGTTTTTTTTTTTTTTGCTTTTTTGTTTTTTTATCCACTATGTGCTTTCAAAGAATTGTATATATTAGGTTAATAGAATTTAACACAGGGCAGCATCTTATCTTACTTAATTATCAGAAAATAATGCAAGGGTAGATCAATTTTTTCAGCATTCCTGCTTCTTTTGTTCTTACATCTAGTGGGGATTGTTTTTATGATCATTTTTGCTACAAATGTCAAGAATGTTGCTCAGTTTTATTATAATTATTCTTATCATGTTACAATCTAATTCTGTGAATTTCTAGTATGTTATGCATGAGAATCCATTGTCTTCCCCCTTTTTTAGGGAGAATATATAACAATGTGCATATTTTAGATATAATATATACGTGAATGGATTATGCCAGAGAAAATACTTATATTAATGTATGCTGTTAAAAGAATGCTGTTCATAAAAATAGTTGGTCAGGAACAGCCAAATATGTTAGCTAGGAATACACAATACTGTTTTGTGTGCTTTAAAAAAGTCATCATTTATAGTTCATTTTATTTCAGTGAAGATCGAAGGGTTGCCTCAGACCCACAATGATTCGCAATACACAATACTGATGTCTTAAGCCAGCCATACATGGGTCACTGTTTGGGCTGGTTCAGTAGGGACTGGACAAGATTCCATTCATCTATGGGCAGGCTGATTGTACTTGAGTCGATCCATCAATCAACTTGGGTACAACGAGCCTGTTAGATAGCCGTCAACAGTAATCGTTGTGTTCTGCTGGTTGAGAAGACTCCCCACGATCCCCCTCTATTGTGCTGCGGGAGGCATAAGTGTTGATGGGGAAATCTGTTGATTTTCTCTCCTTCTACCACTAGTGAAAGGAAAGACAACTGCACTGTCTGATATTCAGATGGAAATTCTTAAACATATTTGTAACATACAAGTATAAAAATATTACACAGCAAGAAAGTAAATTACAAAATTGATTCAATTAATCTGTACAATAATACCAGTAGCACAGTGCACTGGCACAGTGCTGAAAGTGGTACTAAACTCACAACACTAAAATCAGTCTGTATATGCAGTAAAGCATGCATGTTATAATCACTGTAGAACCTAAGGTATTAATTCTCTGCATTGTGTAAAAAGCCTGCTTGATCCTGTATGCACAGATCCTCCCCCTTCTTCCACTGACTCCAAAACATGTCCAGATAAGACAGAGCCTTTGGAGTCAAGCTGCACGTGCTCAGTTTGGTGTGTATTGCTAGAGAGGTTTTTTTGGGAGAGTGCATGTGATCAGAACAGGGCCAATCAGCACTGTCCAGACATGTCCAGAGAGAGGGTCAGGAGCCCTGCAGCCTCATAGGACAGCTCAGTGCAGAATAAAAACTCCTCCTTCAAGCTTCACCAGTCACAAGACTGCTATATACTGCTGAAGAGAAAAGGTATTTAGCAGTTTATATTTACTAAAATAGTTGCATTTCCATGTTCTGTGTACTGTGGGAGACCATATATAGTGAATGCAGAGTCCTGGGTTTAGTAACACTTTAAAGCTGACATTCCACCCCTTTTACTAGAGCTATTTAAACAAACATATTTGCTTTTACTTACAATAACTTTTTTCCACTTTCTGATTGCGCAAGGTGAGGTATCCAGGGACTCACAGACACAACTTGGGAAGGCTACACTACAAAAGCACATTAAGGCTGATTTTACACCTAATGCGGAATGCGGCTCACAGCAGAGGTTCCGGTGCATCCCTGTTCCCCATTTCAGGAACTAATCAGGCCTGAATGTGTACCTGAAACAGAGCCAAAGACACTAAAACAATAGGGTGATACCATCCTTCTCCTGCGCTTGGAATCCAAGCCTCCCGACCACACTCCCCACGGGACTCACAACTGGCGTCTCAAATGGCTAAGGTCTTGCTGCCCAAAACGGACTGGGGTAGTCCACCGATACTAGAGGCAAAGAAAAACAAAGAAAGGGCGCATCGACCTAGCGCATTATCCTCATTAACAGGCTTTATTCATGCAACATATAAAAATGGCTACTCACAAACATAGGTGAAAATAGATCATATTGAGCTCAGTTGCTCAAATGTCAAGAGTAGTCCATAAATTAGTCCATATCCGATAAGATGACGGCTGACGCGTTTCGAGGCTTAGCCTCTTCCTCAGAGCCACTGAGGAAGAGGCTAAGCCTCGAAACGCGTCAGCCTGCTTTTGCAAAAAACGCTACTGTAAAAGGGCTGCAAAACTCTTTTTACAGCTACAGCTTTCTACAGCTAATGTTATTGGCATTTTTATAACGTCCAGTGTGCATGAAGCCCTAAAAACGCTATAAAACATGGCTATTCAGTGTTTATGAGCGTTTTTGAGCTGTAAGCCTTAGTGGGAGTAAAGAATTTGCTAAAAAAAACACTAAAAATGCAAACGCTAATGCAAAAACATTACAAAAGGCTGCAAAACTTGCTTTTTTACAGCTAAAGCTACTAGCGTTTTTATAACGTCCAGTGTGCATGAGGCCTTAAGGATCCTTTCTTTTCAATATCTTTGTCTCTTCCCTAAATTCCTATATCCTGAACCACTCCTTTAATTACTTGAATCAAACCCAAAGACTGTGGACCGGGTAGGGTCACACAGCCAAGTCTCATATAACAGACAATGGTGACTACCAGGCATTGTGACAACTCTGCTTCTTAATGTAATACCACATCTATCATTGGTGTCATGGATTATTAGCACCTGTCTGTGACACTGTGGGGTTGATTTACTAAAACCGGAGAGTGCAAAATCTGGTGCAACTGTGCATGGCAGCCAATCAGCTTCAAACTTCATCTTCTACAATTAGCCTTTGACAAAAAAAAATGGAAGCTGATTGTTTTTTTATGCAGAGCTGCACCAGATTGTGCACTCTCTAGTTTTAGTAAATCAACTCCTATGTACTCCTTTTTTTTTAAATAGTTTTCAACAGATGTATACAGTAGCTATCATGTAATTCGATTTTAACAATAAATATAAATATATATATATATATATATATATATATATATATATATATATATATATATATATATATACAAAAGGAAAGTGACTGGTCTGTACAAAAACAAATAGTCTCTTTCACCCAGCGCTTAGGATGATACAATGTGCACTTGCAAGAATAATATATTAATTAATAAATAAAAATATATATATACATATATATAGATAAATATAAATAAATATATATATATATATATTTATATACATATACATATACATAGATAGATGATAGATAGATAGATAGATAGATAGATAGATAGATAGATAGATAGATAGATAGATAGATAGATAGATAGATGCATATATATATATATATATATATATATATATATATATATATATATACATACACATATATATATATTAAGTAAATATATATGGACTACTCGAATATCATGCAAATCCATGAACAAATTCTGTGAATATCAACTAACTAACCAACCAATCCGCAGTTTTGATTCAATCTTCCATTCTCTTTCTAGATTGATTTTCTTTTTTGAAGGTAGTTGACTATGTTGTTAAAGCCTCATTTTTTAGTTGTTGAGCAATATGTACATGTCTGTGTCTGCTTGAAGCTAGGGAACTATTTATGCATAATTTAACTGGACTAGCAGCAGTGTATCAGGCAGCAGCCATTTAAACTGCTTTGGGCAAACACATAGGGGGTAATATATGTAAGGAGAAAAAGCAGAACAGACAATCAGTATAAGCAAGGGGAAGGGATGGGGTCAGAGAGCAATCTGAAACAATGGGCTGTTTCTCACTGGGATCATTCCTTCTGACTACAAAAAATATGTGTATATATTTTTTCTTACCAAGGCCATTATCTGCATGTCAAGACTAACTTTATATATTAAAGAAAGGTTCAAATATTGAAATTTTAAATAATCTATGATTACAAAGAACAACTAAATATTATTCTAACTTTGGTCAGTTAAGGCTGTTACTAGAACAGAGCCTAAAACCTTTATGAAGTATTTAGACCTGGAAAATGATGTAACAAATTTTAATCTTCTTTATTTTTGCCAAATCCAATACTGTATCAGACGTATTTCAAATAGCATTGCACACAGTAATTACCCATAGCATGGAAACAGCAGTATTTAATAGTCTTTTGAAAACAGACGAAACATAAAATAATATAATAACAATAAAATAATTTGCTTTGCTTTGGATCACTACACTATTGCCCAGCCTTATCCTAAAATTTCAGAAGTTACAAAATTTAATGAATTTTCCTTATGACTTATATGGGATTGAATGGTTGGGTTTTCATTACTGTTTTTTTTTATTGGTTGATCCAGATGGACTTTTTGTGTCTTTTTTCAACTTGACTAACTGTGTAACTATGTAACAATGACTGTATATAGGATAAATAAGCGTCATATAAATTGCATGACTAAATAAAGTAGTTACAGTACAAATTAGGGGTACATTTAAAAGACAGAGAATGTGACATTCACCAATCATTCACTGCAGGAGCATGTTTTTAAAATACTAGTGATTAATTTACCTGCAGTGAATGTTTGATACATTTCTTATTCACGGCTTTAAAAAAAATGGGCCCCTATGTGTAGCATTTCAATGTATCAGCTATTTATCATCTGTACATGTATGTAGTTTCTAGTGCAGAAGAAAGGATCATTGACTGGGCACATTGTTACAGTGCAAATTATTTAAGAAGGGATCCTTGACTAAGCAGATTGTTGCAGTGCAGGTTTGAAGAGAACATGTGCAGAATAACTATAATAGAAGAGGAGGCACAAACAGACGATATTGTGGCCTATAATATTAATATTGTCCTTATTTTTCTAATTTATTTTCAAGGGAAAAAAACGCCATCCTACTGTGATTCTTTAGCTGCTTTAAAGAGCTAAATTATTATTTATTTTGAAAATGATGATGAAACCATTTTAATGTAAAATAAAACTTAGTAATATATTTCCCCCCCCCCCCCCCCCCCAGATAATGTTTTGCATAGTATACCATTCACAGAGCCTTAACACCGAGGAAACATGATTACATTAAAGGGAATTGCATGAATAATTCATGACATCACATTTTGTAATCCTCATGTTAATAAGCAGGAAACCAAGAGTTTATTTTCTGGAAAATATTTTCAAATCATTTTGATTATGTGCATAATGTGGGCTATTAATGCTGGAAGACATTCACCACATTTCCTACTACTGACTAAACAAAAAAAGTGTTGTTTGAAATATTGTCAACTTCCAAACGTAAGCTGAATCTGTACAACAATAAAGGTACTAATGACAATGAAATGCAAACAGATAAATATCACATAGGCAATAACCTATCTATCTAAGCAACTATAAACTCATAAAATAGGTGTTAACACAAATCTGTGCCTTCTTACTGGAGAAAAAAAAAAAATCACAGTTTATTTTCACGGGCTCATACCTTTTATATAAATAAATAATTTATTTTAAAATAACCTCAGGGTGTTTATCTTTCAAAAAGTGTTTCCCAGTGCCGAACCTGTCATCCAATTTTTAAATTGCTAAATTTGGAAATCTTAAAAGCCAATATAGAGGTAGTAGTATTAAAAAAAAAAAACACTTTTGGGTTTAACTAATCTTTTTTTTTTTTTAGAATTCTCCTTTAGAGGGCATGGCAGG
>NC_138772.1:436949688-436972188 GCF_965119305.1 Pelophylax lessonae | reverse complement strand
TTATATGCATGTTATGCCCGGTAGGGATTCAACTGCAAATTGTATAATCTCATCCGTTATGCTGCCTTTTTTAGTATAGGCTTGGTATTGTACAAAATTTTGGAGACATGTACAAATTTGTTTAAGAGGCTAGAACACAGTTTAAAAGCAAACCAGTAGTTTGATGTGTGCCATAGGTAAATTTACTGTTTTCTGTGGTCATGTACTTTAATATTATCCTGATAATGAAAGCTGATCTGTAATAGATTGATATGGGTTTTAGATGGTTTTCAAATAAATTGGAAGGTCCCAGTATACCTGATACAGGTAAAAATAGAGAATAAATGGAAAGATGAGTAGGACTTTTAAGGTAGCCACTGGTAATCCCATAAGGAAACACAAGCAATCAACAGATAAATAAAAAATATTACATTTATTATGACAACATGATAAAAAATATAAAAACAATATCATATGGAAGAAAAATATATGGTAAATACAATACAGTATCACCACAGACAAGGTGGGTATATAGCACAAGAACCTGTTACTGTATATGCCCGTATCAAGCTAAGATCTGGTATAAAAGAGCACAGAATCTGCAATGATCTTTTGGAAATCCAGGCCAAACAGGAATCTCAAGCATCATAAGCCAATGGATTGCTAAGCGTTTCGCTTACAGCTTCCTCAGGAGATCCTATTGGTACCTGACCCCAAGGGGGAAAAAAGGGAATACATGAAGCACCCGGACCAGCACAGTGGCATGAGGAAATGTCTCATGCACAACAGTTCCAAAGGGGATGTGTACACCAAATACTCTATAGCCAAAACAGCAGGAGTCCAGTTCTATGGCCATACAAACTTTTGCAAAATAGCCACAAGTGGCGGATGGATTCCAATCCCATTTGTAGTGGGTGGTAACAAGGTTGTCCCTCCAATCTCGGGAGTCCCCTGTGTCACAACTTTTCTCTTTGGAATATGGAGCTGCTGCTTCTACTTGTGCTGAGCCTCGCCGTAAGATACCCCTCCACGATCGGACGTATCCCCAGTTATCCAGGTGGAGGGGTATCTCACAGGGAGGATCGGCACAAGTAGGAGCATGGGGTGAAAGTGGGGGTGGGGTACACAGATGCACTGGGGGTTGGAGGTGTACATCAAGTGGATACAGAACAGAGATGTGTTTGGCCCCTTTCACACTGACAGACCGATTGGTCTATCCATCGCTCTCTGAGGAGCAGCGGATGTCAGCAGACATTTGTCCACTGACACCCCCTGCCATCCAATTCGATCCAGTCTGCTAAAAAAAAGATTGATGAGAGTCCGTTCTCCATCTATCTAGTGGAACGGATCGAATGACAGGCGGTCCGTTTCTATCTGACAGCCCCATAGAGAGCAGCTGGCTGTCCGTGTCTGCTTTGCATAAGCGGAGTAGACATGGGTCTGTCATCCGTTTGCAGATCCCGCTGACAGGTGTGTGTGTGGGGGGGGGTGTGCTGGGGGTTACAAAGGCTTGCTAGGCGTGTGGAGGCATACTGTGGGATGAAGAGGATTCTAAGAGGTGTGTGGGGGGTCCAGAGGATGCTGAGAGATGCAAAGGTGTGTGTAGTAGGTGCAGCAGTGTGCTGGGGGGGGGGGGGGGTACCGAGGTGTGCTAGGGATACAGGGTTATTTGGGAAGTACAGAGAAGTGCAGGGTGTATAGAGGCGTGCTGAGGGGTATGGAGGCATTCTGGGGGTGTAGAGATGTGAAAAGAAGAATGGCATTAGATGGTTCTTGTAGAATCATGCCCATTTTAAACAGCCCACCCCTAATTAAGATACATTCTCTGCCTACAATGGCTGGCTGAACACACAGAAAAGAAGAAGGTGTCCCTGAAATTTTTTTGGAAAGATTGGCAACTATGCAGGAAGGGGTCATGCTACAGAACACGTGAAAGGGTCCTGCTGTGGGACTGCAATAAAGGGCCCTGCGATGGGAGTAAAGGGCCCTGGATCAATGGCAAGGTCCCTGGGACAGGGTCAGGGGGCCTTCATGTTTTTTTGCAACTGGTTCTAGTTACGCCTCTGGATTCCCCCATAGTGGGCAAAATGGTGACCATCTATTAGTCCAAAGAAATCTACATCTAGCCACCACCCATATACCTTGAGTGTCATCATCCTGGGGTGCGGGAAAATGTCATATGCTTCTAAACCTCTATATACCAAATTTATCAGCTCATGAAGTCAGCCTAAAACTGCAGCCTCTAGGCATACAGCTGCTTTGGCCTGAGAAAGGACAAACAACCAGCGGACTGTTACAAGGGCAGCGGCCCAATAATATATCCGATAGTCTGGCAATGCCAAGCCCCTGCACCCCCCCCCCCCCCCCCAAATGAAAGTGCCAACACATTTATCTATTTCTCTAAAGAAAGGATTAGAAATCCAGGTGGGGCAGTTCCGGAAGAAATAAAGAAATGTAGGAAGAAAGATCATTTTAAGTAGGTTAATATGGCCCATGAGGTTCAATGGAAGGGACTTCCAATAGACACATTTAGACCGGAGAGCATTGGAACCAAATTTAGGTCAGCAAATTGCCCAATTTTCCTCCCGAACCTGGATATCCAGATACTTAAGTTGTTCGACCCACACCAAGGGGGTATCAGCCGCATCCAATTGGGAAAGGAGGTCCTAAGGGAAGATTATTGATTTTGACCAATTGATGCATATCTGTGAAAATCGTCCAAACTCCCAAAAGAGCTCAAGGGCAGTCAACAGGGATTAAGAGGCGTTACTCAGGTATAGGAGAACATCATCAGCGTATAGAGAGATTTTCTCCTCCAGAGATCCAATCTGCATACCCTCCACCAGTGGAGATCCTTGAATGAGGATAGCCAGTGGCTCTAGGGCCAGAGCAAAGAGGGAGGGGGACAGAGGACCTCCCTTCCGGGTACCCCTCTGCAATGGAAAGGATGCAGATAAATTGTTATTTGTTCTAACCCAGGCCCTGGGTGCGTGGTATAGCATTTTAATCCACTGGAGGAATTTAGGCCGAAAACCAAATCGATGCAGAACCTCCCATAGAAACCTCCCACTCAACCGAGTCAAATGCCTTTTCGGCTTTGAGAGAAGCTTTGACCCTACGTCCACTATTAGTATGATTAATGGAAAGGTTCAAGAAGAGGCGACAGAGGTTAATGTCCGTGCCCTTCCCAGGCATGGATCAGCTCCTCAAGCACAGTAGACAACCGATTAGTTAGTACTTTTGCCAAGATCTTGGAATCTACATTAATCAAGGAAATCGGTCTATATGAGGTGCACTCTTCTGGATTCTTCCCTAGTTTGAGCACAAATACTACAACCGCCTCTGCCATAGAGTCAGGAAGAAAACCTAACGTGAAGAATTGTTGAAGGAGAGTAGGTAATCTAGGTGCAAGCAGGTCTAGATGTTGTGAGTAGAACTTTGTCGGTAGACCATCAGCCCCAGGAGTTTTACCAGATTAGAGCTGACCCATAGCCAGTTGGAACTCCTCCAGGGTAATGTCTTGGTCTAGTCAGAAGCTAACCTCTTGGTCAAGCGTTGGGAAATCAACGCCGTCAAGAAAAGAAGACAAATCAGAGGGAGTATAATTAACCCGAGATAAGTACAGTTGCCTATAGAACAGTACCAGGCACACACAGTAATCCTCCCACAGAGCTCCAAACTCCCCCAATGTGTGTAACATTAAAATGGCGACGTCTGCCACAGGAGGCAAATTTAATCCCCCTAAGACAAGTCAGCAATCATAGTGTTTAACACTATCTAAAGACCCCCAGGGTCAGTCCTAATGTCCAGAAGTCTAAAGGGAAGTGATCTGTGCACCAGGATACTAACCCCCCTGGAGTAGCTGGAGTATGTTGCATGGTAATGGGAGCCAACCCAGGCCCACTTAAGCCTCACGACACAAGAGCCCAGAAGGTGGGTCTCCTGTAATATACAGATCTGGGGTGTGAATTTCCAGAAGTAAGTAAAAACCAATGACCTTTTAACCATGGAATTTAACCCCCTCACATTCCATGAGACTACAGAAATTTTAGCCATAGGTGTATCTTGAAATAAATTACCACTGCCTAGAGTGGGGGAATGCCTTTAAACAACCCCCATAGATCGCAGAAAAATCCTGGCCAGGGATACAATTTGTCTCTCTCTCTCTTTGCAGGCTGTGTACTCCCAACTGGGGACTGCTCCACAGATGAGTTCATAGATCACTGTCATATGTGCATGATTGCTGGCTACTCCCCAATTAAGCTTCCCTAGTTGCTATTATGTCACACATTTCAGGGGCATTTCCTCCTTTCTCAAGTTTTTATGTTTTCAAGCTTGTGCATCCCCTTGTGTATGATCCTAGGGAGATCTGCAGATCAGCTAACCTAGGCAGAGGCTATACAATATGTCAGTGTTCTGTAAAGCTGATTATAATAATTCTTCAGAACGGAAAAAAACAACTTTCTTCTTATTTCTGGATTAAAGATCACCCTTTCCTGAAGGTTTACTATAGGAACAGATCTATTTCTTGCTCAAAATGGCATCCATTCTGTATACTACAGCACCAATATCTAGACAACATAGTTCCTATATTAGATGAAGTGATTGATTCAGTGGCAGCTTAAGCTCAAGTTCTAATGCATGCAGGTTTTATTTAAAATATTACAAAGTATAAGAACTTGTGATAACATAACAATCATAAACCCTCCCTTGTCATGCTCCAGTCAACACAGTCTTGACCTGTTTACAATTCCTCTGTTTTAAGTACTTAATAGGGCAATATCAACTGATGTTGTAGCCATTGAGGCACACTCAGCTGGAGGGTCTTCAAACTTCTTTTTAGGAAATTCAGACATAAGTATTCTGCTACATATAGCACGGTGGAAGTAGTTATGGCATAATCTAAGTCGGGATGGGTGAACTGGGCCAGGTTTCTGCAGGAGGTTCTGTAAACCCAGCGTAAAGTCCATAAACACTGAATTTAGAGATGAATCCCACTGCAATCTATGTGAGCCATATCTTGAAATTGTTTTTTGCGCCTTTTCAATGCTCATTTGAAAGCTATTGTTAAAAAAGGATATGGGTACAGGGCACTGTCATGGAGTGTATGGAGTGGACTAATGCAAAGAAAAAGCAGGAAGAGTCCTTTTGTGTGGCTTAAAGGGCAACATTCAAAAACTGTACAAATCCTTTAAAAAATATGTTTGGAGGGCCATTAAGCTTCACATGCTGGTACAAAACATTACAATGTAGTCCTTTATAAATGACAATAAAAAAACACAGGGAAAAAAAACAGTGTGGGATTTTTCTTAAAATCCCGATGAGATCCTTTTTCAGACATACAGCCTGGGTGGCTGGAAATAGAAGGAATGTGAGTGTGCGCTCCCTCCACCCTTCCTGAGCTAGACTAGGCCACATGCCATTTAACATTACATAGTTACATAGCTAGTCTGGTTGAAAAAGACACAAGTCCATCTAGTTCAACCAATAAAAAAAAAAAATAGAAAAAAAAATTGGTGGAAATTTTGCCCCAAAACCATTCCCTACATCCAGCCCTCAAGATCATGTGGGGTTTTGTGAGTCGGGCCCTTAGGAAATTGGTATCCCTCTTTAACCACTTGCCGACTGCCTAACGCCGATCTACGTCGGCAGTCAGCCCCTCACAGGCAAAGTGACGTAGGGCTACGTCACTAGCTTGTGAGGGTCTAGGGAGCGAGCGCGCGCCCCCGGAGGCGCGCTCCCGCTCCCGCGTGGTCACGGACCCCCCCGCGCGTGTGACCGGCAGACCCGATGTCCGCCGGTCACTCGGCGATCGGCGGGGGAGAGGGAGAATGTCAGGCAGCCTGTGTAAACAAGCTGCCTGTCATTCTCCTTGCTGTTAGGATACTGATCACTCGGATCTAGTATGTAGATCCGTTGATCAGTGTCCATACAGCTCAAGCCCCAGCCAATCACAGTAGAAAGCACGCCCCTAGGGATACACACAGCCCCTCCCTCCCAAATAAAGTTAACCCCTTCACTACCAGTGTATTTTTACAGTAACAGTGCATATATATAGCACTGATTACTGTAGAAATGTCACTGGTAACCCCAAAAGTGTCAAAAATGTCAGTCAAGGGTCCGATCTGTCCGCCCCAATGTCGCAGTACCGCAAAAAAAATCGCAGATCGCCGCCATTAGACGTTAAAAAAAAAAACAACAAAAATGACAGAAATCTTTCCCTTTGTTAGTAAACGCGATAACTTTTGCGCAAACCAATCAAAATACGCTTTTTGCAATTTTTTTTACCAAACATAGGTAGCATAAAACAAATTGGCCGAAAAAGTAAAAAAATTTTGATTTTTAAATTTTTTTTTTGGGGAATTTCATATAAAAAAATGTGAAAAATATTGCTATTTTTGCAAAATTGACGCTCTTTTTTTGTTTATAGCGCGTGATCAAAAAATCGCACAGGTGATCAAATACCACCAAAAGAAAGCTCTGTTTGTGGGAAAAAAAGGACGCCAAATTCGTTTAGGTACAGCGTTGCACGACCGCGCAATTGTCCGTTAAAGTCACGCAGTGCCGAATCGCAAAATACCCCCTGGTCGGAATGGGGGTAAAATCTTCCGGGGCTTAAGTGGTTAAAATAACGGGGCCCCAAATATCCAGGCCCTCCCCGGGGTAATGAGTACAGGAGTACATTAGGACCCCTTCCACAAAAAAGTAAAATGGAAATAAATGTATAAATAAAAACTTTAAACAATATCTCCTGAAGTAAATCAACCATCAGTCACAATGATCTGCTGCCCGATAATGTTTCCCCACTGCCATGAAAACCTACCACATAATTATGTTGCCCCAGTGCACTACCATCACTAAATGACAGATCCACAGTGAGAGCTGGTAAACAATAATCCCAGAGACCCTGAGTGACATCACTGATTAAACATCAGGAATCTGTCATTTGGCACGTGGCAGGGAATCATTATGCAGTGGGTCATCATGATTAATCTAAATGGCTGGATGTCTTGATTCATGTTGTAATTACATCAGGAGAAATCCTTTTATTTCAGCAATAAAGAATTTTCTCAAAGCATGAGTGTCTTTATTTACTTTTTACTCTTTGTGGGAATGGTTAAGGGTTAAAGGGTTACTAATGTACTCCCTGGGGGGTGGGGAAAATATCTCTGGGGCACTTATCATAAATGGGTTTCCAGATTGCTATAAATCCCTCCACATACCCTCACATCTTCTTGGGGACCAGATGTGGGGAAGAGGCCCTTGTCCCTCAACAACGAGACAAGGTTTCTTTTAAAAGGGGGGCAAACATGACATTGGGGGTTCCTGATAAAAGTTTAACCAGACAATATTTCAGACTTTCCCACAAAAATGGAAAAGCAAAGACACCCATGCTGTGAAAAAAAGTCCTTTACTGCCAAAAGAAATGTAAATATTGGCCCCTTGTGTAAATCCAACATCATCTAGCAATGCAGATCAATGCAGCTTCCTCACTGAACTCCCTCAATGCATGCCAGAGCTGTTGCAATGAAAACAACAGACTCGGGGATCCTGGGTGACATCATCAAATATAGTCTTGGCCATATTTGGTCACTAATGTCACCGGGATTCCTGGCTTCTTTGAGGGTGAACTGGGCAAACATCACTGAACTGCGAACAGGTTGGGTTGATCCCTAATCCTAAATACTGCCTTTTTATCCTAAGACATGTATAACCATTAATCTGGTGTAGACTCTAGGACTTCTTTTGATTGCCATCTATCCTTTCTTTGAAGTCTAACTACTGGATATAATATCAGTGATGTATATTTGTGTTTCCCTGTACTTTTGTTAAGAGAGCTTTATCAGGGGTTTTAGATGTTAGTGTACCATATATATCTAAAAATAGATGTCATCTGTATTTTGGAAAGTGTAAGATATGTACCAATATTTATAATAAATTATTAATTTAAAAAAAATATATGCTCTCAAATTGTCCATGGGATTAAGATGATGCTACTTGGTGCCCATCAAATCATGCTCTGTGTCACAAAATGGGCACACTCACCTATTGGTCCATTTATTTGATTACCAGGAGAAACACTGGTGGAATGGTCATTGCATCCACAACATTTGATTCTTTCAAATGAATTAACAATGAACATCCAGTCACCATAGACAGATGTGAATCTGAGTTCAGCTGGACCAATTTGGCTACATTCACACCTGAGCGTAGCGTTTTTATGTGTTTTTTTTTAACTGCGATTTTACCGTGATTTTTACCGTGTTTTTCAGGCGTTTTTACAGGCGTTTTTTGTGCAGGCGTTTTTAGATTGAATAGAGACCAATGGAAAACGCCTGTAATCTGCCCAAAAAGAAGCACATGTACTTTTTTGAGCTTTGGTCGTTTTGCTCACAACGTCAAAACGCTCAGATGTGAACAGGGGCCATTGAAATGAATAGGATTTGTCTTGTTGGGCGTTTTGAGAGCTGATCCTAGAGCAGAAAAACTCCCCAAAAACGCCCCAAAACGCCTACATTATTTTTTTTCACTTAATCATTATCATTGAAGAAAAGTCTCCTATACTGTAGTTCATTAAGCAGCCTTTGTTTTTACAAAAACGGCATATACATCTCACCAGCAGAATTGATTCCAAATGTTAACTGACTGAACTAGCATCATTCACAAGGTGTATGAAAAATTCACAGTAGAGATGACTGCTCCTTTAGCTTGAACTGCCAGTAACTGTCTATCTCATGCAATGGTAAATAATAGCTCCTGCTCAATTTAGATTGTACATTTTTGGGAGCAGTAATTGAGTAATGCTGCCATTTGATTGATTTGTTGAGGTATCCTGGGATTCAGACAGACTGCTTACCCATGGAAGGAGTACAGTAAGAGGGCTTGCAATTTCAATCACTGAAAGGTTCACATAAATGTGAGGGTTTTCTCTGAAATCTGTAGTTCAGCACACATTTTTCTTCCCAATACATATGTAGTGCTATTGTACTTATCATTTTGAAACAGATGCCTGATTTGATTGAGCGTGTTTTAGAATATGGGGATACTTTAAATACCTAAGGGCCAGGGATCTTGCCTGTGGAGGACTTTAGTAACCTCTATGGCTATGCAGATCCGCAGTCTTGATGTGAATTTAGGATCAGCCAGCAGATTTTCTTCCCAAGCATAACTGGTAAGAATGGTTGTCAGAAACTTTACACTTGCAGTCTTTAGCTATAAGCTTCAGTTCTTTCTGAAATGTTATACCTAGAAAGTCTGGCATCGGGTGTGCCTAACGTACTCAAATATGCTATTTTCCAAGGATTGCAGCAGCGTCTTGCTAACGCATTCATTTTTCATAGTAGGTGTTGGGAAATTCTTGTAAGTTAACTTTTTTTATATTACATGCCTCCAAGCTATCTTAACCTAGGTTGTGCAGCAAAATGGCTGTTTTCTGATCCTTTGGGTATTAAAAAGCATGAGCTGCAGTGAGATATAACTCCAGTATTTATTATCCAAAAGCCCAGTTTTCACTGAGGTTTCCAGAGACTATTAAAGAATTTGGAGACTTAAAATACTTCATGTCTGTCAGGCACATTCTTCTTATATACAGTATGTATATCTCCCCTAAAGTAAAAAGTATAGACTTCTTGGGAAACCCCCAGATTTCTGGCCCTAGATTTAATCCAAATCTGACACCAGGATGTTTTAACTTGTTAAGGGAAGAGGAGAGATTGGAATTATAGAGTAAATATAATTCTTTTTAGCACAGGAAGAGATCAGTACCTTGCATAAAATGGTGCTCAGTGGATTTATGCTATACCAACCACACGACATTATCGCAATATTAAATTACGTGACTTTCTATTGGCTTTCTATTAGCTAAAACTTAAAAGTACACTGCGATGAAGATGAAACATGAAGAGCTGAAATGTAGAGCGATCAGCAATAACTGTATGATCACAAACAGGTTAAGTAAATGACATTATCTTGCTACAATGGCGTCTGAAAGTTAATGGGATATACAGCAGAAAATAAACATGATCTGGGGTTAGTCTGATGTCACTTTCTGACCGGTTTTATCCAATGGTATATTGGACAAAACCGATCAGGAAGTAATGTCAGACTGACCCCTGAAGAGGAAGTGGTGCAGCGGACATTTTGAAAGAGGCCCTATGTGCATGCACAAGCCATTATACTGATGTAAGCCTAAAGCAGAGTTCCACCCAAAAGGGGAAGCTCCACTTATTTGCCTCCACTGCCACATTTGGCACCTTTGGGGGGGGGGGGCTTCACTGCCAGTTTCCCTTAACCGAGATGGCGGTAGCAGCACCAGAGAGCTGATTAAAAAATCGGCTCTGGGGAAGACACCGCTGGATTTGTGGACAGGTAAGTATCCTAATAATAAAAGTCAGCAGCTCCTAATATTAAAAGTCTGCAGCTACAGTATTAAATGTTAAAATAATAAATGTTTTTAACATTTTAATACTCCAATATGGTCCATTTTAAACTTTATTTTATGGGTATTACTTATGAACTGGTGGAGTATATTGGAGTGGCCTGTGAAGTGGGCAAGGATCCTATTTAGACTGTAATCTTCACATAAAGGTGGTGGATGGTGAGCGAGGGAACCACGGAAGTGAGCGGTTATCATTTGCAGGATTGAGTAGTGTATTGCTGCATGGATTACTTTAAATGTGAGCACAATTAATTTTTGATAAATTATTTTTAAAAAGAAATACTACACTATTTAAGAAATGTTGTCTTTTTTGGGTGAAAAACTTATCATAACGAGGACAGTTTAAGCAAGTTTTATGAGTGGTTTAATTATTGTGTAAGGTAGTTGAACAAAGGGGAAAGTGGTTTGCCTGGAAGAGTACATTTTGTTATCATTATTGTGAGCTCAAATGAGCTGGAGTGGGGATATTTTCTCTCATAGCATACAAAAATATAAGTTTTTATTTTTGGTTATATGTTTATGACACATGGCACCAGAATGTGGTGTGAATACAAAGTAGAGAAGGAAGTGGATAAAATCAAAACAAGACACATTGCCACATTTGATATTTCAAAGTTTATGGTACCTAGTTTTATGAAGGGTCTATCCATCTGGTGAGGATCCCATGAGAAAACATTTGTTTTATATTAAATTGAGAGACTATGGTTGAATTTTGGGAAATTTCTTTGAGTGCTGTTTTTTTAGATTGTATGTTTAACCTGCTCCGGGGGGCACAGTGCTGCTAGGAACTGGGGATTCTATATTATATTGGCTCTTCTTGTGTGCTGATATTTATTTCAGAATGTTTTCTTTTGCATTGTTTGGGTTGCTGACCTCGGGATGGCACCAGGATGCAGTATGGGAAGAAGGTAAGCTGACAAAGGCATTATGATGCCTTGGGCAATGTTCTGCTGGGAAACATTGGGTCCTGCCATTCATGTGGATTTTACTTGACATATACCACCTACCTAAACATTGTTGCTGACCAAGTCCACCCCTTCATGAAAACGGTATCCCCTGATGGCAGTGGCCTCTTTCAGCAGGATAATTCATCCTGCCACAATGCAAAATGTTTCAAAAATGGTTTTAGGAAAAACAACCATGAGTTTGAGATGTTGACTTGGCCTCCAAATTTTTCATATCTCAACCCAAATGAGGAATGTGCTGTAAAAATAAGTCTGATCCATGAAGAGTCCTATCTTGCAATTTACAGGACTTAAAGTGTTTGTAAATGTAGAAGTTTTTTTTTTTTTTACCTTAATGCATTCTCTGCATTAAGGGAAACTGTCTGTGATCAGCTCCCTCCCCAGTCCCCCTTATACTTATGTAGCACCCTCCTAGGTAGGTGCAAGAGAGAGTAAGTGTAGTTTTAAATCTGTCTGCTTATCAGAGGGATTGCAGATAAATCTATATTGTTCTCTGCCTACCAGAGAGCAGAATCTGTTAGTGAGGTCTGCTCAATGTGCTCAGGTGCAACTCAGTCTGTCTGCAGAGTGTTTTACACTGGTCCAACAGGGATATTTTGGACAGTAGGAGGAAACCTGACAAATAAGTGCACATGTGTTTGATACAGCCCTGGTGATTTGGCAGAGGAAAGTGCCTCATTGTATGCTGGGATACTGTATAAATGCCAGGAGCACATGTGCTTGCGGTCTTTCGGCTGGATAGCAGTGTCCCCGAGGGAGGGGGCGGCTGCCTACTCCTCTGTAGAGGTGCCATGCGACCTCAGGTAGTTGACCTTAGGGCCTAAGGAGTGCTAGAGAGGAACTGAACCCAGAGGTCCTGTGAAGCTGACTGAGAGGGGAGACACTGGAGGATCTGATTCTGCAGTACAGTGAGTACAGATCTGTGTCAAGGGGCCTGACCTGAGGGGGGCCACCCCTGCAGCTAGTCAGTGGATAGGTGTCAGTAAAGGGGATTCTAGTGAGTGTCCCGCAGAAAATATAGTTCACCAAGTCCATTGCTGGAGAGAAAGAGCAAAGAGACTTAGCTCCTTCCATACATGTGGCATATTGGATTAAGCAGTGCAGCTGCTTCCACAAGCAACCTGGTGAGGCCAAGTGAGAGTTGTCCTTATCAATTGTGAATAGTGACAGTTGGAGTACCCACTATTCCCTTCTCCCATCCAAGTTCCAAAATAAACACGAAAAACCAAAACCCCTGGACCGTTTTTTTAAATGACGAGCCATTGGGAGTAAGGAGGGATTTGTGAACTGTACCCTAAGTGACTGTGTGCTGGTAATCAGAGGAGGCCCAACAAGTCATCATACAGCAAGCCCTATGGGGACAGTGCTACACTTACTTGGTCTTGATCCAGCATGGTGCCTGAGAGCAGTGACTCTCTCCAATTTCTCTCTTCACTGGACATGTAGGTACAGCAACAAGAGCCATTGGTTCCTGCTGCTGTCAATCACCAGTGATCAGAGAGTGGGGGGCGAGCCCGAGCCACACTGTGTGTGTAAATGGACATACAAAGCGCGGCTTGGGATCGAGCCCGCACGAGTGCCCCCATACCAACCGGCTTGCTATGGGGGGCACTCACCAGGGGGCAGGAGTGCCCGCGGGGGACCCCAATAAAGGAGAATCGGGGCTGATGTTTGGAAAACCATTGCACAGAGCAGGTAAGTATGACATGTGTGTTATTTTAAAATATATATTTACAATCCTTTGGGATGCAGAAAAGCAATTTACAAACCCACACACTGTAGGTTTTTTCATGTACAAAAAGACTTAGGTATAAAAATGTCAGTATTCCAAACTCTTTTGAAATTTGGTAATTTAAATGTATTACACAAAAACAGAAGGAAAAGTGGAAGTACACAGCACAGACTTCAGGCTTTCAGTATACTTTCAGTTAGCTGCATAAGGGAAGACTGTAGGTGACTGGAGAGAACATAGGTTAAATAAAGTAAAATGTATTATTTTAGCACAGTTGTAGTGTTTGCTGGATAGTGTAGGGATCTTCTGCCCTCTACTGTCTAAATGCCTTCAAAATGCCTTCATAAATAAATATTGTTTGTAAGCACTTGTTCCTGGTTTGTTGGCTTTGAAACCTCAGGGGGAGTAAGTAGAGAGAGCAAGAGAAAGTCTCAGCCACATGGCCTGTTCAAGTTGCTGATCCCCAATCCAGAAGGGACTATTTTGCAAGTATTCCTATAATCTAGAATGTTAACTGCAGCGGCTGAGTGTATATCTAAATCCTTGTGACAAAGTATCTCTGCCCCATCTTTATTATTATTTTACATGCATAGTGCCAGATAGCTAGGTCTGTGCTACTGTATATGTAGTAGTGGTCACCTTCCATATATTCATAGGTGAACATATTTATCTCAAAATTGTTTATATGCCCCTGTTACTCTAGTTAGCCCCGTCCCTTCTGGTCTGGGATTCTATAGCTAGTTTTAGCTTAGAACTTGATAGCTAGCATTAGTTAGAGCCAGGTTAGGCTTCTGGTGGCCTTGTTAAGATCATAGGCTTAAAGGTCCAGTTGCATGTAAGATTAGAAACTATTAGGGAGGAAGCACTGATTATATAGGCTGACTCTGCATTCCAGTACCACAGTACCAGTGACACAGCACGATCCCTGCCATTGAGAAGCTCTATTCCAGGCTGGTTGGACAACAGTTGGGGGATCTACCTATGACCACAGATCTTGTTTTCAGGTCTCCGACACAAAAAAAAGATGAAAGATGCTGCATCATCCTCAGAGGCCTCTGCAACTGGACTTTGCTGCAAAATTCATCTGGAGGTATCTCAAGTAATACCTATATATGCTTTGAGGGTATTTGTGCACAATTCCACCAGGGCACCTAGTGGGCCCTTTGCTGCTTTTCCTATTGGATATATGTACTGTACTGTTATTAACCTCTTCTTATATAAAGCTTGATTTATTTCTATACTTATGTGCATCTATATGAATATGGTTAGTGCTATTCTGGTTGCAGTAGTTTTTTGCTTTCAATTACTTTGTTTTACATTTTTGATTAATTTCCCAGGAAGGAAATCTCCCCTGTTCATAATGGCCCTGACCTGGGTGGAGGCACTGCCACCTTTATTATCAAACCTATTCTTCAACTTAGTGAAGGTTCTGGTTATTCTATTTATCTACAGGTTTAGCACAAAATCTGTGCCCCGATTACCAGTGCAGCCCCAACAGTGCCCACCAGTGCTACCAACCAGTGCCCACCAATGCTGCCAACTAGTGCCCACCAGTGCTGCCAACCAGTGCCAATCAGTGCTGCCAATCAGTACCCATCAGTGCTGCCTGTCAGTGTCCATCAGTGTCACCTATTAGTGCTGCCTGTCAGTGCCCATCAGTGCCACCTATCAGTACCCATCAGTGTGGCATATCAGTGCAGCCTTACCAGTGTCTCCTCATCAGTGTCCATCAGTTCCACCTCATCAGTGCCCATTAGTGCAGCTTATCAGTCCTTATCAGTGCAGCTTCATCAGCGCACATCAGTGAAGGAGAACAAATTACTTATTTACAATATTTTATTACAGAAACTAAGAAAAACATTTTTTTAAAAAAATGTGTTTTTGTTCAGCAAAAAATAAAAACCCAGTGGTGAATAAATACCACAAAAAGAAAGCACTATCTGTCAAAAAAAATTATTCAAATTTTGTTTGGGTACAGTGTTGCATGACTGCGCAATTGTCATTCTAAGTGCAACAGCACTGAGAGCTAAAAATTTGCCTAGGCAGGAAGGGTATGAAAGTGCTCAGTAGGCAAGTGGTTAAATTGTTAGTACAGCTTAGGCATTGGAAGATAATGTGGCAACTGTTTTGCATCAAAGTATGTCACAGTTGGCATAGAAATAAACAATTGATATACAGTGCAACAAAAAGTGATAACAATATATCAAGGTGAATCAAAGATAAATGTGCCAAAAATAATTTTTTATATAAATATGCAGGTGAGTATAAAGGTGCGGGAAGTCTATTTGTGCAACGTGCAAAAAAATCCAAAAAAATGAGTCCATAAAATAATGGTGATAGCAAAAAATATAAGTGTACAGGATATCTTACGGTGACCCCCAAGGTGGGTGACTGGTGAGTGGTAAGGTGGCCCCTGGTAGAAAGACTTCCGGTTCCGGTCTCTGGTTGGAACGCATTGCGTTCCGGGACGCTGATACCTCGCTGTTTTCCCACATTGTATATGTGAGTACCCATTTTGCTGCTGTAATTTACATTAAACTTTCTAGCTAAACGATAATACACTATCGAGCTCCTTTTTTTCCTTCCATCCATATACCCTTGAGTGGCCACACTTGATTTACCCACGAGGCTTTGGATACCACAATATTTCACTACCGGACCCCACTTAGGACACTCCGGACTCCATAACACATCTCCCCTAGGAAGTGAACCACTACACAGATCCAGGATTAAAAGATACCTCTTCAGTACCCGCTCTATACCCCTGTGTGGGGTGGGTACATCTGGTGAGTAGGTCTTTCTACCAGGGGCCACCTTACCACTCACCAGTCACCCACCTTGGGGGTCACCGTAAGATATCCTGTACACTTATATTTTTTGCTATCACCATTATTTTATGGACTCATTTTTTTGGATTTTTTTGCACGTTGCACAAATAGACTTCCCGCACCTTTATACTCACCTGCATATTTATATAAAAAATTATTTTTGGCACATTTATCTTTGATTCACCTTGATATATTGTTATCACTTTTTGTTGCACTGTATATCAATTGTTTTTTTGCACACCCATCCCGTGCATAAAAGTTTCCCGCACATTTATCACCTATTTATTAATTCATTCACTATTATTTATATTATCACTTGCGGAACTAACACCTTGTATAAATTTTATTAATTTATTTAGTATTGTCATATATTCACATTGTTTATTTTATTTTGGTATATACACAAGCATATTTATTGTCACATCTTGCCATTTATTACGCCCTCTGGTGGTTGTTTCTCTTATATACTTTTGGAATTTTTAGATTAATTTATATCCCTTATAACACCATACGTTTGATCTTTTTACTTGGTTTTTCACCTCCGCATCTTTTATCTATTAACTTATTCCTCAATCATATTTATATTTAAGCATCTCATATTTATTTGCACTTTATTAAATAAGCAGCGCCATCACCTTCCATTTTATTTATCTCTTTATAGCCTTTGGCTATAGTTTAAGGGAGGCTGCAGCTTATTTGTGCATATATTGTTACAATCCCTTGATATCCTTAGCGCGGATTTATTTATCCACATAGAAATAAAGCCTATATGCTTTAAAGAGGAACTATTGGAAAAACATTTTTTTTTTCATTTTAGATAGAGTAAAGGAGGGTTTGAACTCCTGTCAGTTATATTTTTTTAAATCTGTGTCCCTTCACTTCTTGTCCTATAGCCAAAACAGGAAACCCTGGTTGTCAGTCACCAGAGTCACCAGTACTACTGAACCCATTAGAAGATTTTCCCTATATTATTGTTTTAGGGACAATCAAGAATTATGTATTTTTTCTTACTTTTACTTTCAATGATAACAGTAAACAGGACAAATCGAAAAGGGTGAATTTCCCTAATGGGGACACAGAAAGCAATATAAAACCTGACAGGTGTTCTATTCCCTCTCCACCAAAAATCGGCCAAAAATGGTTGGTTCGGCAGGAACCGTCTCCTGTGTACAGCCCATCATCCGACAGAAGCCAGTCTCACAATCGGCTTCCATGAAATAAGCATGCTGGAAACCCAGCATCTGATCACAGTGTTCTGGTGGGGGGGGCAGTCCCCCAGTAAGAACACATCAGCACAGCGGGGGAGTTCGCCGCACTCACATTGTGTTAATACGGCAATCTGTACGCTGGGGTGAAAGAAAAAAAACTTACCGTGTGCATTCAGCTTTATACTTTAACCAAGCGGTCCAGGTTTAGAGTCCACTAGGTGGTTGACAGGGTATAAAAGGGCAAATTTGAGGTTTAAAAATAGAGGAAATTATTTGAAAGTGTTCTTTAGAACAAGTCAGATTACAGCTGTCATGTGGCCGCTAACATAAAAAGTAAGCATTGTAGATGGAGAATGCCTCCACTTTCTATTATAATCTGGTTGCTGTCAGTAAAGAAAGACTGGAAGTAGGTATGAATGAAATTTTTTGATTCAGTAATTATATTTACTTTGACATTACTATTCAGAAAGCTTCTACTCATATTTGTTTAGTGCTAAATGTCTTTAATGTGATACTGGTTGTATTTTTATACAATTGTGAGGGCCATTTACTCTAAGCGTTCTGTTTGTGTGATGTGTTAACTTGCATTATGGCACGCGGTAACATGTGTTGCGTTTAGGCAGCGCATTCATTAACCTTGGGGCTGTCAGAATGGATGAAAAACAAAATACACTACAAAACACAATCTATGCAACATGATGCATAGTGAGTTGTGCTCTACTGTACAATGCATTTGGATGCCATTCACAATGAATGGCCCTGCACATAGAGTAGGTACATTTGTATGCATTGTTTGCCCCAACATACAGGTGAGAATGGGCCCTCATGCACTCATATTGTGTTTTATGTCAGATTTCCTCACTATTTTGGCATCCTTGCTTAACCACCTCAATACCAGCATGTCACATCCCCTTTCTTTATAAGACTAATTTTCATTTTTCAGTGCTGTGATAGTTTGACAATTACTCAGTTAATGAAAAACAGTATCTAAATGAATTGTATATCACTTTTTGAGATAGATAGAGCTTTACTTTTGGTGGCATTTATTATCCACTGGGTTTTCCTTACTTTCTATTTTAAAACCAAATAAAAATGCCAGTATAGTAAAACAAAACCCCAAAGGACCCTTTATTGGAAACTAGACACCCCAAAGCGATCTCATTTTTTGCTACTTTTTTTGGAAATTAAGAAATATTCCCGGGTTTGAGGTGGAGTCTATTGGGCGTCCACATCTCTGCCGGTGTCGTGTCGAGGAATGCCCTCCGTCGGATAATGCCCGGGTCGGACTGCGCATGCTCCGTAAGTGACGTCACCCTGTCAGAACAGCTGATCGGCTGGGGTTGGCGCGTGCGCAGTCCGTCGGGGGCACAATCCGACGAGAGACAGAGCGGGGAAGAATCTAATGTCAGATTCTGACTCGCTCTGTACGATGATTACACATATGAACATTCTAACTCGCTATATGTAACTAATATATATATATATATATATATATATATATATATAGTTTTATATATATATATATATATATAGTATATATATATATATATATATATATATATATATATATATATAGTATATATATATATAGTGTATATAATATATATATATATATATATATATATATATATATATATATATATATATAGTATATATATATATATAGTATATATATATATATATATATATATATATATATAGTGTGTGTATATATATATATATATATATATATATATATATATATATATTATAGTAGTATAGTATATTATATAGTATATTATAGTATATATAGTGTATATATATATATATATATATATATATATATATATATATATATATACACTATACTATATATATACTATACATATACTATATATAGTATATTATATTATATATATTATAGTAGTATAGTATATTATAGTATATATATATAGTATAGTATATATATATATATATATATTATATATATATACTATATATTGTATGTATATATATATATATATATATATACATATACTATATATATATATATATATATATATATATATAGTGTATATATATATACTATATATATATATATATATATATATATATATATATATATATATATAGTTACTATATATAGCTATATATAACTCATTAAAGGGGCACCCTGAAATACTATGATCAGTACTCATATAGTATATTATAGTATATATATAGTATAGTATATTTATATATATATATATATATATATATATATATATAGTATATATATATATATATATATATATATATATATATATATATATATAGTATATATATATATATATATATATATATATATATATATATATATATATATATATATATATAGTGTGTGTATATATATATATATATATATATATATAGTATATATATATATATATAGATAGTTACTATATATATATATAGCTATATATAACTCATATGGCACACATTAAAGGGGCACTCTGAAATACTATGATCAGTACTCATATGGGACACATTAAAGGGGCACCCTGAAATACTACGATCAGTACTCATATGGGACACATTAAAGGGGCACTCTGAAATACTAAAGGGGCACGCTGACTGCAATAATAAAAGGGCACTCTGACCGTGGGTCATAAAGGAGCTATGTGACTGGGACACATAACGGGGCACTCTGATAGGGACACTGATGTAAAGGAGGACTCTAACGGGGACACTGGATGTAAAGGGGGACTCTGACGGGGACACTGGATGTAAAGGGGGACTCTGACGGGGACACTGATGTAAAGGGGAACTCTGACGGGGACACTGATGTAAAGGAGGACTCTAACGGGGACACTGGATGTAAAGGGGGACTCTGACGGGGACACTGATGTAAAGGGGAACTCTGACGGGGACACTGATGTAAAGGGGGACTCTGACTGGGACACTGATGTAAAGGGGGACTTTGATAGGGAAGCACTAGATGTAAAGGAGGACTCTGACAGGGACACACTGGATGTAAAGGAGGACTCTGACAGGGACACACTGGATGTAAAGGAGGACTCTGACAGAGACACACTGGATGTAAAGGAGGACTCTGACGGAGGCACCGACACAGGCCAAATTACGGCGGGGGGACATGAACTGCATGACGGCGGGGACACAGGGTGGAAGACGGCAGGGACAGGGGCTGAATGACGGCGGGGAAAGAGGCTGAATGACAGGGGGATACAGGCTGCATGATGAGGGACACACTGATGAGGCACAAATGAGGAGGCACTCATTGGCATGATTTAGACACAGATGGGCATGAGACACAGGTGGGCATAAATAGGGCAGAGATGGGCATGGATGAGGCAGAGATGGGCATGGATGAGGTAGGGGCGGTGCCCATCGGTGTGTACAGCGTGCGAAGAGAGAGCTAAACCAGACATGCAGCGTTCTGTTGACAAATGATCGCTCTGTCATTGGATGGAGCGATCACATGGTAAATGGCCCCTGTCGTTGGCCCTTTAACACAATCCGTGGGAAGCGCGATTCGGATGTCTCTGTACGCCCTCCCAGAATAGGCCGACCACGCTGTAGCCATCATTGGGCTATGCCCTGGTCGACAAGTAGTTAATCCCCATAGTCTTAGCTATCCGATATTACCCGTAAAGCGGGGCTTTGCATTACTTATGTTCTGCAATATTTGGCCAAACTCGATCACAATGCCAGTCTCTGTGAAAATTAGGCATTGCCCCCAAAAAATGTGTGTGGCTACTGGAGGTCCTCTAGTATAAGTTTGCCAAGTATGGTGCCCTGAACCCCCGTGGTTTGGGCTCTACATTTATAGAAGCTTGGCCTGCTATGTTAATCTATGGCAGAGTCTTAGTCTGGAAATTTGAGGGGCTACAGCTAGGACCCCAAATGAGTCCGGGGGCCATATTTGGCCCAGAGGTAGGGGGGTCCTTCCTTTACCACCCCAAACATTTTGGGGTTTGTTAGCTCAAAATTTCCTGATCAACTTTTTCTAGGGCCCCTTGAGAGTATGTGGCCCCCGGGCCATACGGCACAGCAGGGAGTGCTGGATACCATTGGACTATTCTGCGGTGGTCAGCTAAAGTCTACCCCAATGCAGGTCCCTGTGAAAATAAAGCATTGGCCCCAAACAAATGTATGTGCCAAATTTGGTGCCCCTGAGCACCGTGGTTCGGCTACCACAGGGCCCTACATTTAAGCTAGCCTGGCCCATTATGTTAATCTATGGTGCAGCCGCGATCAGGAATTTGAGGGGCCACAGATCGGGCCCCAAATTAGTCCAGAGGCCCAGAGGTAGGGAAGGTCTTCCTTTAACACCTCTACATTTTTGAGGTCGCTAGCCTGAAGTTTTATGGTCAGCTTTTTAGGGGGCCCCTTGGGAGTGTGTGGCCCTCGGCCACTAATGCGGAGTGGGGATTGGTGAGTACTGCAGGAATCTCTGGACTCTTAGCTATTTAACAATATTTGCAGAGCCTGGCTCTGCAGTTCCTATGTCCTGCGGTGGTTGGGCAAATTCCACCCCCATGAAGGTCCTCATGAAAATTAAGCATTGGCCCCAAAAAAATTTTGTGGCCCCTGGGGGTCCTCTAGTAACCCTATACCAAGTTTGGTGCCCCTGGGCAACATCGTTCCGCTACCGTGGGGCCCTAGATTTAGGCTAGTTTGGCCTAGCCTATGGTAATATATGGCGCAGTAGGGAATTTTGGAGGGGCCACAACGTGGGCCCCAAACATGTTCAGGGAACCTGGACTCTTTCAGGGCCTGGGCTGTGGCCCCCTCAAATTCCCACCCCCATCAGAGTCATGGATTAACATAGCGGGCCAATGTACCATAAATTTAGTGCCCTGTGGTACCCAAATCACGGGGGGATATGGTCACCAAACTTGGTACAGGGATACTAGCTGACCCCTAGGTGGCTAGGGGCCTCAAACGTGGCAGGGGCCACATGCTTTTTTTAGGACCTTAATTGTTACAGGGACCTGCATAGGGGTCGATTTGGCTAACCACTATGGAATACAGGAACTGCAGAGCAGCGCTATACAGATACTGCTGAATAGCTAAGAGTCCAGCTAAGAGTCCAGGGATTCCTGCAATATCCAGCACTCCCCGCTGCATGGTACGGGCCGAGGGCCGCAAACTCTCAAGTGGCCCTGGAAATAGCTCGGGCCCCAAATTAGTCTGGGGGGCCATATTTTGCACGGAGGTAGGGGAGGGCTCCCTTTACCAAGCATTTTGGAGTCGCTAGCCCAAAATGTACTGGTCAACTATTTCCAGGGCCACTTGAGAGTTTGCAGCCCTCGGCCCGTACCATGCAGCGGGGAGTGCTGGATACACTGGCCCTCTTTTGAGAGTGGGG
>NC_138772.1:436834688-436944688 GCF_965119305.1 Pelophylax lessonae | reverse complement strand
TTCTCTATCTGAATTCCACATGGAATGCATCTCAAGATCACGATCAAACTTCTGCCACCCGTCTTTCACCAGTTCCATTTTGGAAACACTCCCTGAAAGGCACTTATTCATTTGCTTCACGTTTTCACCAACAGCCTTAGTTTTCTCCACTAGGTTTTCAGCCTGAACTGAGAAATCACCACATTTCTTACTCAGCTCCTTTGTTTGCTGAAGCTCTAATGATACATTTTCCAATGCTTGAAGTTTTTGAAGGAACGGTTTATTCCAAAGGGGTGATTCAAGCCACGTGTCATCACATTTCTGAGGCTCACTCAGGACAGACCCCAAAACACTGATCCTTTTAAAAACTGCATCAGGCACACTATCCCCTCTTTGGGACAGATCCTCTGTTGCCTGGAATTCCTCTTCCAGTTCCTGCAACGGAATCTTCATCTCTTCTACTTGCTGTTCTAAGGCTCGTTTAGACTTTTCTAGCTCCTGAACGCTTTTCTCAACCTCATCCTTGTAGCTGACCACATGTTCCATCTCTGTACATAGCTGCTTGTTAACTCTTTCTAGTTCAGCCTTGGACTCTAGAGCTTCCTCCAAAGAGCGAGCCAAGAACAGGGCTTTGCTCTCGTTATCACGCGCCTCCGCTTCTGCGCGGTCGCGTTCTTCTGCATATTTTGCAGACACAGTCTTCTCTTCACCAAGCATCTGATCAAACTTCTTTTTCACATCTTCAACACACTGTAATGAAGCAACGCTTTCTTCCATGCGTTTTTTCATATCCGCTATCTGAGCTTGCAATGTTGCGACTTGCTCTGATAGGTTTTTCTTTGCTTCCGCCTCCTCTTTTAATTGTTCCAGGAAGCCATTTTTCTCATCTTCCATTTGTTTGAGCTTTGTGCTAAAACTCAGCCTTTGACACCTCTCTTCCTGTAAGAGTTCCTGCGTGTCTTGCAGCTGCGATTCCAAGATAGAAAAATCTTCCGCAATTTCTCTAGATTTGCTGTCTGCTTGAGAAAGCTGATTTGTAACATTGTCCAACTCAACCTGCAGTCGGTTTGCCTTCTCTGACAGCTTAGCACACAATCGGTCACCTTCTGACACCTTGACTTGCGATTCCAGAAGCTGTGCCTCTACTTTTTCCCTCTTTTGTTCACAATCTTCTTTTCCCTGCATAAGAGCCTTCACCTCATTGGCTAGCATCTGGGAATAAGAATGTAATTCTGCCACACAGGCTTCTTTCTCCTTTAACTGCTGCTGGACACGTTGGGCTTCCCCTTTCCAACTTTCACAGTCCGCACGCCATTCATCTACCACATTGCTTAAAGTAGTGAGCTCATACACAGTACTCAGTAATTTAGCCTCTCTTTCACTTTTCTCTTTGTCGCTGAGAGACAATGTCGCTTCCAGAGCAACATTCTGTTCCTGCGACTCCTGCAGGTCTATTTTTGTAGCTCCCAAAGACTGAAGACTTTTTTCCAGCTGATTACGCAACTCCAACATATCAGCCATACTTTGCTTCTGCAAAGTCTGAATTTCAATTTCCTTTTCCATGAGGATGGTATCTTTCTCCTTTATAGTGTCTTGACATTTTTGCAACTCGACCAAAAGAAGAGCAGTGGATTCTTCCCACTGTAACACATGAGACTTGAGTAGTTCATTCATTTCCTGCAAGTTTCTATGCTCCATTTTAAGCAATTCCAAGGCTTGTTCCTTTTCTTCCATTTTCCGTTGCAAGGCATCCAACTCAGCCCTGCACACATACTCGGTTTCCTCCAAACCGATGGCCTCCATTGGCTGCTGGCGTCTCTGTTTCCAGCCTGCCATGCTCTCTTGATGAGCCTTTTGTTGAGCTGCAAAGCTCTGCTGAAAATCCGCATTTGCCTGCTGTTGAGCTGCATTTGCTTGCTGTTGAGCTGCATTTGATATAATCAGATGTTTCAACATCTCCTCCATTTTGAGTTTACTTTTCATCTGAGCACACTGCGTCTCCATAGCGGTTTCATCAGTGTTGCTAGGGACAACAACCTTCCTCTTTAGTAGACTCTCTTTAGGCATGGATGGGGCTGGTTCAGACGGCAACATCCCCTCCATCCATAGAATCCGGTCTCTCATTTCATCTATCTTTGCATTCTTCAGGCGTTTTGAACGCCCCATCTTCAATAACTCCACAAACAAATTTTTCACAGTCCAGCAAACAATTTTCAGACCACTGTCTCTTCAACACATGTAGTTTTTCTCTCTCTTGCAGGATCTCTTTTCCTGCACACACAGTTTGTGCAGTCACTTGCACCAGACACAACAAAGTTCATCAAATAATTTTGAGACCGCTGTCTCTTTAAAACACTTTTTTTTTTTTTTTTTTCTGTCAGGATCTTCTCTCCTGCACACATAGATTGTGCAATCTCATGCACCAGACAAAGTTCATCAAACATATGCACTCCATTGCAGGGATCTCTGCTTATGCCCACTGCATACCTCCACCATATGTGAGGGATTAGCTCGGTGGTAGGCGTGGATGACTCCTTGGGGAGTGCGTTTTCACAGAGAAATAGCCCAAAAGTGCTTGCAAACAACAGGTTTATGGTTTATTCTAATGGTGTTTTCTTCACCAGGCTGTATGCAGCAAAACATCCAAAATAAAATAAAACAGAAAATAAATCCTTGCCTCTGTGGGCGGCTACCTTCTCACAACTGGAACCTGCCTAGGTGTCTGTCTCCAACCTACCGTCGGGCAGACTTCCTTGTCCTCCAGCGGACACTCAATAGTCCCTTCATAATAGCTTCACAGGGCAACACAGTCCTTTGTTTCTTTCACATCAACAGTTCGTCTTCTCACCTTTGAGACGTATTCACCCTTGGTTACCGTCCCGGGCACACATCACTCCGGGGGGTCTTCTCCCAGGCCCACACATCCTGTCGGGAGGCACACGCTGACTGTCCTCCTGCTCCCAGCCCACATGGCTTCAGGACACAGCTTCTGGAGGCAGCAAACAATAGGACTTTCTCTGAACAAATTATAGAGCCTTAACTCCCTCATTCTGAACAGGTGAAGGCCTTTCAACTTCCTGCTGGCTAGCTCTGTAGCCAACACCCTAAATTAATTAATGGACTTTCTAAATCAGGTAGAAATGTATCTCCTTCCTGTGACTACATTCCCAGATTTAGCTGACTTCCTGTTACAATATATATATATATATATATATATATACTATATATATATATATATAAAACTATATATATATATATATATATATATATATATATTAGTTACATATAGCGAGTTAGAATGTTCATATGTGTAATCATCGTACAGAGCGAGTCAGAATCTGACATTAGATTCTTCCCCGCTCTGTCTCTCGTCGGATTGTGCCCTCGACGGACTGCGCACGCGCCAACCCCAGCCGATCAGCTGTTCTGACAGGGTGACGTCACTTACGGAGCATGCGCAGTCCGACCCGGGCATTATCCGACGGAGGGCATTCCTCGACACGACACCGGCACCATTGGATGCTCAGGAGATGGGGGGAATACAAAAAGGACCATGTCTGTGGAATTAAAATTAAAATGCGAAATAAAAATTAAATTTTCAGAAACTACTATTTAGGGATATGGTGCCTGTAACTCTCAGACACCCAGCAATTTTTTTGCAGTATTGAGTTGGTTAAGGTGTGTGGCCATGACAGCAAAGAAAAAGTGCAGAGCTTCTCCAGTCAGCTCTATGCCTTTAGCCAATGATCTCTGCTACCTAATGACAATGGGAGCAGTGCATTGTATGCTTTCTGGGTGCTTTGGGAATTTTATAAACGATCACTTAGAATAGAGGCACTCCTGTCTGGCTATTTACCTAAAACAGGCTGTCAGAAATGTGGTTAAACCTAGCCATACCTAAGGGTCAGGAAGGAATTTTCTTTCCCTTATAGGAAAAAGTCCCTACATTTGCATGGTCAGTGTGGGTGTATGTGGGTGTTGACAAGATAACTATCTAATAATTAGATTCCATTTTTTTTTCATCCGATTGTCATCTATTGTACATTTCATATGGGAGAAATATTCTATAACTAAAATAGGTAGTGCATATGAAAGGGAACCATCTCTTCCATTTGCATTTCCCATGCTGGTTGCAAAATGATGTGCCATTTTTTTCCCATTGTTGTTAATTGCATGAAAGGCTATCACAAATATACTAACAGGCAGAAGATGTATTTGCTAGGTACTCACACCTGATAAAATTATGTTAGGTGCAGAATTCCTGATGGATTGAAAATCTCATATTTGCAATTCAAGCAATGGGAAAACCCACCTTGTACTGGAATGTCAGCTTTCACTAAGCATTGTTGCCAAGTAATATCTTTTTAATGCTTCAAGAAATGTTATTGTGTAAAGCTGAATGAGTACATTTTATATGTTTTATCTTTATTGCAACCAAACAGAACCATGTTTTTTTTTTTCCTCAAATAGCACATCCTGTTAGTGTAGCCTTGGAGACCAGATTATTACAGACAAAGTGTAAGACAATTTTATTACTAACATTGCTGAATCTCACTCTTTTAATCAGCAACACAGCTCACTAAATAGTGTCTAATGTTTATTGCTTTTAACTGGATGTATACTGTTCTGAGGGTACGCCAGGAACCAATTATCATAATTATACCTGTTTCTATGGAAACCCTCAAGTCTATCAGTTTTGATTCATTATATTGTTATACCTTCTAGCACTTTCTAATTATTAGGTGCCCATATAAAAGTCTCAGTTACTGCTGTTACTATAGAAATGAGCTCAATATAGAAAACTCTCAATGTTTAACTCTTAAGCAATCGAGTGACACTGATAGCTGGTGCATCACTACAATGAGAACTTAAAAGGGTAACAAAAAAAAGGGGAAAAAAATATTTTAAAGGAAGCATCAGATGTTGGCCTAAACATGAGCGTACCACTGCTGATGCAAAGATAAATGTGTTTGCTTGTGTGTGTGAGCATGCTTGTGTTGTTGTTTCATTTCATTTTATATTTCTTACTGGGCATGTAAAAAAGGAAGTGTTGGACTGTGAATACAAATGCAAATAGGATAAGTATAACAAAGAATAGCTTCCCAGGATAAAAAATGACTGTGTGAAACATGACTTGACAAAGCGTGCATTTCTTTAGGCTACAAGCCTGCTAATAAAAGACTGCAGGAATAGATGTTCACATTTTCTGTCTCATTTCGAGTGAGCTTTGGATCTGTATAGGGCTTTAGTAATATACAAACACATGATCCCAAGCTGAGAAACCTACCTTGGTAAAAAAAAAAAAACAGAGGTTATTTGAAGTTAAAATTATTTATATTATCGCTTTAAATTTCCATTACCAAACAATGAGTGATTTATTTATTTTTTTAAATATGTTTATTCGGTTTTCATGAAAAATGTTAACAGACAGGTGTACGGTGAGTAACATAGGCATTTACAATAACCGGCACTGGGAATTTACACAGAAAATGGTAAATCAGAGCATCTAGAATGAAATAATGTCCTGGGTGGACACTCAAGAGCTAACAATCACTTTACAATAATAACAACATCAGCAGAATTCCTAATATAAACAAGCAGCAAAGTCTATTAGCATTAAGCCAAGGTTCCCATGTTTTTTGAAATTGCACAAGAGATCCAAACTGTAATGCCAAGCACCTTTTATAGTCAATTGTCAAATTTACTTGAAGTTTAACATCAGATATATTTGGAGCTAAAGTGCATCTCCATTTCCGCATAATTTGCAGGTTAGCAGGGAACAATATATGCTACAATGACTGATTTATTGAGTATAAAACTCAAGGTTTATTGAGTATGAAAGTATAAAATACTGTTACATTTTTATTAGCTGCAAACTACTTGTTATCCTTTTATTGTGTACAGTATTAGGTTTGCCTAACATATACCTATTAGAGAGCTAAGATTAATAAGGTGGACTATAGCACACAAGGGTTGTTCACTACAAAAAAAAAAAAAAAACACTTAACTGTCATGTGTTTGCTTTATAATGAAAAACAACATTCTTACAGCACTACATTATTAAACAACATTGTTTTAGTGATCAATCAAAAATCCTAAATTAAATCAAACCAATAACTTTTTCAAGGCACTGTGTATATATATATATATATATATATATATATAGATAGATAGATAGATAGATAGATAGATAGATAGATAGATAGATAGATAGATAGATAGATAGATAGATAGATAGATAGATAGATAGACCTAATTTAAAACCTACTTAATACAGTATTTGAGCCCTGATGTACATTTGTATTTTATGTTATCCATGTAAGTCAGCATGCTTGATTACAACAGTCATTAAAATGACAGACTGGTTTGATAACAGTTGATAAATAAAAACTGATCAGAAAAGTGGGTAAAATACTATTAGGGATTGTTTACACTAGCTTCAAAATGTGGCATTGGACACACTTTTTAAACCACTCTGAATGCCAATCAAAACACCTGTTAATAAATAAACTGTTTACCTTACAGTCCTGTTCATAATGTTATGTTTGCTTTGCTTGAACCCCATGTCGCTTTCTTGATACTTCAAAGCCTCTCCAAAGCCTTCAGAAAGATGTCATAAGCAATCATGTTGTGTATATATTCTGAGAGTGTCTGGTGCAGACATCATATCTGGTGTGCAGCAGGAAGTTGACCGAGGCCAGGACTGGAGTGGGGCAACTAGCTGAGAGCACATGTGGTGTGCACTATGGGATTGCTACAGTAGAAGGTGAGTGGGGACTAGAGAGAGAGGACTGAGTGGCAGAGGATCAGCAGATCTGGGAGACAGGAGCAGGAGAATTTAGCAGATGTCACATGTGGTGAGCAACATGGTAACAATATAGCAGGAGGTGAGTGGGGAATAGAGAGATAGGAAGATCATCAAATCAGAGGATCAGCAGAGCTGGGGGTTACTATTGAGTGGGGGATCAGCAGGGCTGGGGTTTACTACTGATTGTGGGATCAGCAAAAAAATGGGGGTACTACTGAGTGGGACATCAGCAGAGCTGGGGGTACTACCGAGCAGGAGATCTGCTAAACAACGGGCACTAATAAGCTGAGGATCTACTGAACAGGGGTACTAATGAGCCGGAGACCTGCTAAGGGGGGTTACTACTGAGCCAGGGCTCCTCTGGGCTCCTTTAAAAAAAAAGGGCATTGATCAAGCTTCCTTAAAGCATCATGGAAGCATCAAAAACACATCAAAAAAGCAGTTTGAAGTGGTAGATGCTTTTTTTTTTTTTTCTTTGGTAGATGCTTTAATGTGTGTTAAAGCCAAAATAACTGTAAATGAGCCCTAAAAGTTTGAAATAAATCATAGCCCCCCCCCCCTCTGCTTCCTGACAGCCTTTACAGTGATACTAAACACATTGTTTAATTTCCATTGTCCCTTCTATTTCTGTATATGGGTGATGGCACGGTAATTGTTTTGATTTAAAAAAAATCGAAGTACCTTTTTCCTAATCAATATACAGCTGTCACATGATCCAGCTCTTTCCCAGCCTGTCTGCGGGGAAATATAAGCAAGGGAAGTGTCTAGTCCTCTTCTGCTGGTCACATGTTCAAAAAAAAAAAACAGCCTTTGGAATACAGAGTAAAAATAAATAATGAATATGAATAAGCTGTTTTAAATTGTCATGCAAATATAATTTTTTGTGGAAAATAAAGGGCAGCGCTAATGAATGTACATTATATACAAAAGTACATGTAAACGTATAAATTATAAATGAAATATATGATATATATAGAGAATAAAGTCCAGATATGAACTAAGGCTTAAATAAAAGTCCCAAATAAGTGATTTATCTTGTTGCTATATATAAACAAATCCAAATGTGATGAAAGGAATCCCAACACCAAGTGAACAGTAAAAGTGGGCTCTCATGATGATGATGTCTGTGCGGACGATACACATCAGGGGCTCGCAGTAGAACTTCATTTTTATACATTGCCTGTTACCATGCGATTCTTGTAAGTGTGATTCCTTTTAATTCATTAAAAGTTTTTAGCAATATTACACTATGTGCACTCCTCTTTCTGGCTTTCATGTCATCTGGTCCTGAGAGACTTCCATCCCTCTGCCTACCACCACATGAGCTGAAAACTACTTCCATGGTAATGATCGTAGGAGGAATCAGGATCATCTTGTAAAGCTTAAACAGGTCTGTTTGCTATATGGCAATTCAGACCCACTGGATCCGGTGAGAGCCCACTTTTACTGTTCACTTGCTGTTGGGATTCCTTTCATCACATTTGAATTTGTTTATATATAGCAACAAGATAAATCACTTATTTGGGACTTTTATTTAAGCCTTAGTTCATATCTGGACTTTATTCTCTATATATATCATATATTTAATTTATAATTTAGAATTTATAATTTATACGTTTAAATGTACATTCATTAGCGCTGCACTTTATTTTCCACTGGTTACTTTATAATTTGTTTAACAATTATGTTGTGCTGGCAGCTTGATCTGTTTTGGTACTAGCGCTTACTAGACACTTTTTTTACTGTTTAAATATCATTTTTTGGCAATAACATGGTGTGGGTGGATTTCTGCCAGTCACAGGCTGTGTCATGCCCCTTCGCCTGTGCCTTAGAATAAGAGGGAGGTGAAGCCTCCATCAATCTTCATGTAATATCCCGCCCCTGTTATGTTTAGTTGGTAAGTGGGCATGTGTGACTCTATAGTCAGATGATGTAGGGTGCTCAGCATAGAAACTCACTGAAAACTGAGCATGTGCAGAGCTGCCAACACTGCTCTGCAAAATCCCTAGCTAAATTGGGGACTTGGACAGAAGGGGGAGGTAGGGAGCAGCAGAATCAACAAGTTTTTTGCAGAATACAGAAAACAAATAGTTTAGTGACTGAGTTAATATGAATAGCATGTAACACAGCATTTTCTGATAGTTTTTTTGTGATGTGGGTTTAGTGACACTTTAACTTTACGATGTACACCTCCACTCTCTTTCCTTACTAGAGGTACATAAAACAGCCCTTCCCAAGGAAGGTAACGACCCATTGACATCAAATTGTATGATAATATAATGGACTACTACCCCTCTTCCCATCCTTAATATCTCTTGATTAAGTTGGCTTTGTTCCCAGAAAAGAGGCATGGGACAATACCATAAAAGCAATAAATCTCCACTTTTGAGCAAAAGAATGGTAAGAGGGCACAAGTAATAGGTGCCCTCGCACATGGGACAGGGGATGTTATAAAAAAAAAAAATTGTGTCAGAATTTATTTAATTTACAGGACACTGCCCCTTTAAATGTTATAAAGTAGCCCCTCATAGTTTTGGCGGGCTTCACAGCAGCGCACGCCCCTCTAGAACATTCTGACCCAAGGCTTTATATAGGGGGTCTCTGAGGTAAGCCCCTCAGTTAGGAAGTGACTGCCTGGCGAGCTCTCCTCTCCTCAGCTGTTGTTGCTGCACTCGCTGGCTCTCCTTCCTATAATGAAGTCTCTTGTTCGCCAAGTATTGGAAAGAGCAGCTTTAGAGGGGGGAGAAGAATGGCTGCGGAACTGTCTCATGGTGAGGGGAGCGGAATCTGAACAAGTAAGGGAAGGGGTGAGCGGAATGGCGGTACCTGCGGCGGTAGTGCGGGCAGAGGAGACGGCCGTTAGGAGGAGTGTATCTCCCTCACCTCAGGCACCAGCAGCGGGGAAGGCAGTGGCTAAACAGGGTCAGCGAAGCCGTCCTCCGGAGCAGCCAGCATCCTTGAGACAGGTGTCCGACAGCACAGCTGTTGGACAGTCGGAAGCTGCGGGAGGGCTGAGGAGAAGCAGAAGAGGCCTGAAGAGAAGGAGGTTTTCTTCACCATCACCGCCACCCAGTGGTGAAAGGCGGGATAACACCCGGCCTCACAGAAGCAGAATTGAGAGAGCATCTGAGGAGAGGGTTGCTAGGCAACCCAGGGAAGATAGTTCCAGTCAGGTAACAGCTGAAGATGTTTTTCTTAGCCAGGCTTTACGTCCACAGGTGAATACAAGCAGTACAGAAGCACAGCATACGGTGCCTCCCGTTAGCCAATCAGCTACGCTGTCGATAGGAGTTGGTGAGTTGGCGCAATTGAGCAATTTAAATGTTATTTTAGAATCTTTATCTAAATTTGCGAGTTTGTTAAATGTTACACCTGTTCCTGCTGTTAATGTTCCTAGTTTTAATATACAAGGTCCTGGTAATGTATGGTCCCCAGTCAGCACTACGAATCAAGCGGCTAATGTGGTAAGTAGTGTTCCGGTCACACCTGTGTCAGATGGTGGTACCAGAGTTAGTCAAGTTGCACACACGGTTCCTGAGACGTGTCTAAAGGAGGTGATGCCATGCGATATGTCGCCGCTTGGTTATCATCTCACAGCAGGGATCAAAGAAAAAATTTGGAAGGGCGAATTTATCGATTTGCTCTCATTGTTGCCGTCAGCAAAGGAATTTGCTGTTAAGAATGAGAAGAAATCTGATGATGGGCAAGAAGAAAATAGGAGGCGTCCGGTTTATAGGTCATTTAACAATTGGCTTCAAGCCTTTTGCATTTATTTCGGTTTTGGGTGAAAAATTTCCAGAGTATTGCAGTGGGTATTCAAGCATGTAGAGCATATCCTGGAAGCGTACAAGAACTTTGGTGGCCTGGGATGGTTTTACTACGATGAGTCCTTCCGATAGAAACTATCAGTTTATCCCAGCCTGAAATGGGGCATGAAGGACGTAGGCCTTTGGTTAAATTTAATTATTCCTCAAAAGTTTACGCCAACAAAACAGGCAAGTGCTGCGCCTATCGTATCCCCCTATAGGAAGGGTATTTGTTATGCGTATAATGAAACGCAGTGTAAGTGGGCAGCAGCGTGCAAATTTAAGCATGAGTGCTCATTTTGTACAGGCAACCACCCAGCAATGAAGTGTTTTAAGAGGGCAAGTCAGCAAACTCAGGCATCTAGGGATATTTTTCAGAAAAGCCTACACTTCAGTGAGGCTGGAAAAAATGCTCCCGTGGCTGCAGGCATATCCAAACAAGGAGAAGGCCCAATTATTAATTAATGGTTTTGAATCAGGTTTTAAGCTTCCATCTTTTAAAGGATTGGGTTGTAAAGTTAAAAAAAAAAAAATTTTTTAAATCAACAGATCAATTTATAGATATAGCCAGGGAGAAGATTTGCTAGTTAATTGAGGCTGGGCGGGTAGCAGGCCCATTCTTGGACCCGCCGTTTAAGAATTTTCGCATATCTCCTCTAGGTTTGGTCCCTAAAAAGGAACCCAACTCCTTTCGAGTAATACATCACTTGTCATTTCCTAGAGGAGATTCTTTAAATGACGAAATAGACCCTATTATATCATCGGTTTCATATACTACATTTGATGAGGCGGTTGATATGATTAGCAATATGGCCCTAGTGCATTATTGGCTAAGGCGGATGTTCAATCTACATTCCGATTATTACCTATTGCTCCGGAAGCCTTCAATTCCTTAGGTTTTTATTTTGAAGGCTATTTCTTTTTCGACCGCTGCTTGCCTATGGGATGCTCATTGTCCTGTGCCTATTTTGAATTTTTGCGACTTTTCTCCAGTGGGTGATGGTTCAGGAATTGGGTTGTCAGGGGGTCTTACATTACTTGGATGATTTCCTTTTTGTGGGACCCCCTGATTCTGACATCTGCCTTTTACTTCTAAAACTATTTTCCCTTATTTGTAAACATTTTGGGATACCATTGGCTGAGGATAAAACGGTTTTACCCAGCACTTCGATTGAATAATTCCTGGGTATTTCTATTAATACAGTCATTGGTGAGTGTCAGCTCCCGATGGAAAAAATTTCTAGGATGCAGACTACAGTAAGTGAATTTTTGAGGCGGAAGAAAGTTCTCTTAAAAGAGCTTCAGTCTCTGCTAGGCCTGTTAGCATTCGCTTCGCGTATTATGCCAGTAGGTAGAATTTTTCGAGACGTTTTAGCAATGTCTGGTTTTAAGTCTCCTTTGGCACATATACGGCTAACGGCGGATTTAAAAGATGATTTGCGCGTTTGGTCACGTTTTTTAAATGACTATAATGGCCGGTCATTTTTTCAAAAAGACTGGATTTTTGCTGCTGACCTTCAGTTATTTACGGACTCAGCAGGATCTTTAGGGTTTGCGGCCGTCTGGGACATGCATTGGTGTTGCGGGTCTTGGCCTACCGCATGGGTGGAAAGTAAATTTACTAATAATATAGTTTTATTAGAATTATTCCCGATTTTGGTTGCCCTTGAACTTTGGGGGTCTAATTTCAGAGATAGGAGAATTTTGGTACACTCAGATAACAGAGGAGTTTTGTATGCAATAAATGCTTTGTCATCAACATCTACATTGGTATTAAAACTTCGCTATCTTGTTTTCTTATGTTTTAAGTTAAACATCTGGATAAAGGTCAAATATATTCCTGGAGTGTCAAATTGCATAGCTGATTCCCTATCCCGTTTTCAGTTCTCTCGTTTCAGGGAATTTCATCCGAACGCCGATCCGGTGGGATTTTAATGCCCGGATCATCTGTGGACCTTGATCTAGATCTGGTCTTTGATGCGATAAAGTGGCGCCTCACACTTGGTCGGAGTATGGTTCCGCTTGGCAGAGATGGTTGTTATTTTGTAATGAGATGGGTATTCCATCTGAGCCACCTCGGGAGGGTGATATGCTAGCTTTTTTTATGCACATTGATGAATCAGCAGCTATCATATAGCCACATTAACAAGATCCTAGCGGGGGTTTCATTTTTTCTGAAATTGAAGAATTTCGGGGGGGTTTATGAGTTTTTCTCGATAAGACAAGCCCTCAAAGGTTATAAAAAGAGAATGTTCACCCCTGATTCACGCAGACCTATATCAATTGATTTACTTAGAAGATTATGCTTGGCCTCCCCTGCTGTCTGTTTTTCGGAATATGAGGCAAGACTTTTTTCAGCAGCCTTTGTACTTTGTTTTTTCGCTGCACTTCGTGTTTCCGAATTGGTCTCAGACAATAGGGCGGGCCAATCAGGCCTTAAAGCTAAGGAAGTCATTGTGGGAAAGGATAAGGTTAATACTTTCATTAGCCAATCAAAACTGATCAGTTTAGAACAGGCCATTGGTTAGAGCTGGCAGCCTGTGGTGATCAGTATATATGTCCTGGTGCGGTTCTTAGCAGGTATTTGGAGGTCAGACCCCCCTTTTCGAATAATTTCTTTATACATATAGATGGTTCAGTAGTCACTAAATATCAATTTTCAGCTGTTTAAAAAAAAAAAAAAAATGTCTAAAGTACTTATAGATTTACTGCACATTCGTTTAGGATAGGAGCTGCTACGGAAGCGGCCAGGATGGGATTAGATGAGTCTATGATAAAAAAGTTGGGAAGATGGGAATCGAAGAGTTTTAATCTATATATCAGACCTAATTTATCTGTTTAATTCCATAGGTGTCAAAGTTTCCGTATGGATCATTGGACACTCCTTTGTTCACTGGGCACGAAAAAGAGCTGCACACCGGTGTTATACTGAAAATTTGTCTTTTGATATTGATCACTTGCATATATTTTGGAAAGGAGTGAGAGGTCTGAGTTGGGTTAATTTGTGTGACTTCATTTATAGATTAAAGGAAGTTTGGCCAGCCCCATCCATATTGATATTCGATTTGGGAGGGAATGTTGTGGGAGTTTTGAAGTCATTAGATTTATTATTCAAGATTAAAAAAGATTTATATAATTTCAAATTACTTTTTCCGAATTGTACAATGGTGTTTTCGGAAATTGTTCCTCGTTTAAAATGGTTGTCTTCTATAGAATTTAAGCCTTTGGAAAGGACCAGGAGGAGAGTAAATCACGCAATGGCAAAATTTATGCCATTGGTCGGTGGTTTTGCTTTCCGACACGTGGACCTTGAAGGTGGTTTCCCTGGCCTTTACAGGCAGGATGAAATCCATTTATCTGATATAGGCCTAGATATCCTCAATTTAGGGTTTCAAAATAGCATAGAAATGGCCGCGGTGGTGGGGGGGCCGGCACAAGTTTGCAACTAGTCCCGGCGTCTGGGGGACTTTGGTGGTTTTAAATATGTTTATTTTCGCTCGAGTTCTGGGACTGAGCGATACAGATTTATGTTTTATAATTTTGTTGGAATTGAAATTTATTGGATGGAATTTTGAATAAATAATTATTTAATTTATTTATAACCAATAAAGTGCCGCGGCCATTTATTTATGCCAAAAAATTAATTTGTGTTTGTTTTTATTTATAGTATTAGTTTAGTTATATTAAAAAAAATACATCCTCCTGGCCCATGGTAAGAGGGCACAAGTAATAGGTGCCCTCGCACATGGGACAGGGGATGTTATAAAAAAAAAAAATTGTGTCAGAATTTATTTAATTTACAGGACACTGCCCCTTTAAATGTTATAAAGTAGCCCCTCATAGTTTTGGCGGGCTTCACAGCAGCGCACGCCCCTCTAGAACATTCTGACCCAAGGCTTTATATAGGGGGTCTCTGAGGTAAGCCCCTCAGTTAGGAAGTGACTGCCTGGCGAGCTCCCCTCCCCCCCACCCGTCGCTGGCACTTTATGTGGTAGAGTCACCCTTGGATCAAGGGGGGACTTTGGTGGTTTTAAATATGTTTATTTTCGCTCGAGTTCTGGGACTGAGCGATACAGATTTATGTTTTATAATTTTGTTGGAATTGAAATTTATTGGATGGAATTTTGAATAAATAATTATTTAATTTATTTATAACCAATAAAGTGCCGCGGCCATTTATTTATGCCAAAAAATTAATTTGTGTTTGTTTTTATTTATAGTATTAGTTTAGTTATATTAAAAAAAATACATCCTCCTGGCCCATAACAACAAATTCTTTCTGTCTATGGATGCCAAGGTGATGTTCAATGCAGCAGCATGGGAGTACATGGTGGCTGTTTTTTTCTATCCATGGGTCCTCATGTGCAGTAAGGGCTTAACACTGCTGCACAAATACCCTAATGCCTAATAATTAGCAAAAACCCATCATTTTATTCTCTAGGGCCCATGCTAAAGAATATATATAATGTTTAGGGGTTCTAAGTGATTTTCTAGCAAAAATACTGATTTTAATTTTTAACAAAAAGTATCAGAAGAAGGCCTGGTCATAACCACTTTAGGACCGGAGGATTTTTTCCTGCTTTACGTCCAGGCCACTTTTTGCAACTTGGCACTGTGCGACTTTAACTGACACTTGCGCGGTCATGCAACGCTGTACCCAAACTAAATTTACGTGCTTTTTTTCCCCACAAACAGAGCTTTCTTTTGGTGGTATTTAATCACCTTGGCGCTTTTTATTTTTTGCGATATTAATAAAAAAATGCGACAATTTTGAAAAAATAACAATATTTTTCTACTTTGACAGTTAAAAAATATCCAATATATTCAATTTTTGTCATATATTTAGGCCAAAACGCATTTAGCTACATGTCTTTGACAAAAAAATTCTCAATGAGCGTATTTTTAATCACTTTAAAAGAATAACAACAAATGGGGATTCTTTCTGTCTATGGATGCCAAGGTGATGTTCAATGCAGCAGAATGGGAGTAAATGGTGGCTGTTTTTTTTCTTTTTTTGTTTTTTTTTTCTATCCATGGGTCCTCATGTGCAGTAAAGGCTTAACACTGTACTCCAACCCCCAGAAAACAGTAAAAGCAAATGGCCACCTGTCAGACACCTTCATTACTGAAATGGGAATAAACAGGGTGCCCCCTATCACCTTTAATATTTATCCTAACCCTGGAACCTGCTCTCAGGCATCTGAGAGCAGATCAGAATGTCGAGGGATTCAAAACCAATTGGAAGGTATACAAGCTGTCAGCTTTTATTGATACTAACGTAGCCTCTCACCACCCTCCCTAATCTGATGAGGTCTCTTGAGGAATTTCATAGCTTCCTAAACTGGAGATTATGCAAAATATTAAGGGGTAATACAAATATTGAGACCTTTTTTTTAACTTTAATGCAGGGAATGCCTGCCTTTAGAACCACTTTAAGGTCTACACAGACCTCCTTCTATGATCAGCCTCTAGTACACATGACTTTAGCTTATGCTCCTCTTGTAAAACAATATCTCTCTGCACTAGTTGATGTTTTTGGGGGGGGATTTTTATTTATTTTTTAATAAAGAACTTGTCAAACATTTGGATGTCTTTCTGTTGTGAATGAGTAGGTTTACTATATACCCAATACACATTTAGGTAGGGGAGCCAGTCACTGGGGCCCCCTTATATATTTAAGGTGACTTCCAAATTCCAATAAGGCCTATGCCTGCAGACCCCCACACCCACAATCCAGGGTTGTGGGGAACAGGCCTTTGTCCATATCAACAAGGGGTCAAGGTGTTTTGCCAGGTGAGGTTCCCCCTGGCAATGCACCTTCCATGTTGAGAACATGTGGCCCGATATGGTCCACTGACGCTTTACCCCCCCCCCCCCCCCAAGACCATTAACACTCTGGTACGGATTTTTAGGGGGATGCACTTTCTTTTCTTTTTCTTTTTCTTTTTCTACAGATACCCTCCTTCAAACTTCAAATCATAAGGTCTGGTATGGATCCCCTGAGGGACTCACACATTTTTTTTTTGCTTTCTTTTAGGTACCCCTGTAATATCCATACCACAAGGGTCTATGCATTAATTTTGTTTCTTTGTTCTTGGTGTAGGATGCGATACAGCAAAAGTGACATTTACGAATAAAAAAAACAGCACACAGACCCCTCCAGAGATCCTTTCAAAACACATAGCAGCACTTTCTGCTGCAACACTTTCTGTACTTTACAAAAATGCGCCCCTGCACGGGCAGTATTAGAGCATCATCCAGGTATTTTATTTAAAGGAACAGGGCATTTTGAGTGTTTCCCTTTAAACATTTAAAAATCACTGCTCCTGGCCGAATGGAATTGTTAAACTTTTCTTCATGCATTATTACATGTTGCCCAGGGCAGTGCCTACCGCTCTCTCCCAATGCGTTTTTTTTACTCCCTGACTATTAGTCCATAAAATGGCCATGTTTAAATTGACAGATTTTGCCCCCATTAATTTCAGTGGGGTTCAGGTTTGGCATTTGAACTTCTTTACCTACTTCCCACCCGGCCACTGCACATTAACACTTGAGTGGGAGCTTTGCTGTTCTGACTGGATATACCCATATGTCCCGTCAAAACACGTGACTCCAGCGGGCGCACTGGCACGAACCTGTGATGGCTGGACACGGTACATCACAGATTGGGAAATGAGTGCTGTGATTGGCCCTCCCAATCAAGTGATGGATGTGTCCAATCATAGCCTTCACACAGTGTAAACAGAGACACTCTGTGTCGGCTCTCTCCACTGAGCTCAGTAGGCGCTCAGTGTGGGGGGGGGTGAATTCTGCAGCCTGTCACCTTCTCTGTGTAGCTGATGATTTTAGTGTTTAGCTACACAGATTACACAGACTGCAGACATCCCCACACATTATACCAAACACCATCTGTCCCTGTCCAAGCGTCCCATCAATCCCATCTGTACCAATGTCCTATCAACATCTGTACTAGTGCACAAAACATCTGTCACAGTCTACCAGTGTCATATAAACATCTGCCAATGTGTACCAGTGCACAAAAATATCTGCAATAATGTTCAATTGCGACATCAATATCTGTCAGTGAACCTAGTGGATCGTCAACATCTGTCCAGTGGATGACCCACATCTATCACAGTGTACACATGCACAAAAACATCTGTCACAGTGTGCCAGTGTCCCACCAATAAAAAATAAAAAATGTAAACTGCCCCTGTGCCCCCGTGCCCCCATGCATACCTAAACAGCGATCTCCCCACACATGAGGTATCGTTGCAAACATTAGAGATAGAGCAATAATTCTATCGCCAGATCTCCTCTGTAATTCTGAACTGGTAACCTATAAAGGCTTATAAAGCATTTCCTATGGATATTTTTAAATACTGAAGTTTGGCACCATTTTACAAGTGTGCACAATTTTAAAGCATGACATCTTTGGTATCCAATTACCTGGCAGAACACCTTATTTTATATTTTACAAAAAAACTCAGTATTATATTGTGTTTGTGTGCATTCAAATTAATTAAAGAGTATTTTTACATTAGTGTGTACAATTGCGTTAAAAAAAACTGCTGCACAAATACCGTAAGGCCTAATAATTAGCAAAACCCATCATTTTATTCTCTAGGGCCTCTGCTAAAGAATATATATAATGTTTATGGGGTCCAAGTGATTTTCTAGCAAAAATACTGATTTTTACTTCTAAACAAAAAGTATCAGAAGAAGGCCTGGTCTTAAAGTGGATAATCCCTGAAGGTGCTCCTTGGATGTTGGGTCCCTATGTGGTTAGGCTGTGAAAAAGTCTCACACATGTGGTATCGCCAAAACTCAAGAGGAGTAGCAGAATGTGTTTTGGGGTGTAGTTGCAAATATGCCTTTGCCGTATTTGTGTTCTTGTTAATATGACATTTTTGAAAAAAATAAAAAAACTCTTGGATTTGGACTTGGGTCTTGGCACAGGTACATAGACGATATCCTACTCATCTGGACTGGCACAAGAGTAGAATTGGATGACTTTATGAATTGGATTGGACATAATTCATACAACTTAAAATTCACGATGGAGTGTGATCAGACAAAAGTAACTTTTCTGCATATTCAGATCTTTAAGATCATAGAGGGTAAAAACAATAATAGACCTGTATCGTAAGCCATCGGCTGCAAATACCATCTTGCATGCCTCTAGTGCCCATCCCCTTACACTAAAAAATAGTATACCGTATGGCCAATATCTAAGATTAAATAGGTACTGTAGTAGGGAGGAAGATTTCCTTTATCAGGCTAGGATGCTACAAAATCACCTTCTAGAAAGCGGGTACAGTAAAAAAATGTCTCAAAAAAGCCTACAACAAAACAAAACTGAGATCACGTGGCTCCCTTCTTTACACTCATCATAGTTCCAAAACAAAAGAACCCATATGTATAATTACAAGTATTTCACATATTTCACAAAATAATGCTCAGGTGGAGGGAAATTTGGCATGTAATTGGCACCTACTAAAGGATGACCCTATAATAACTAAATATATTGGGAATAGGCCTTAAATAACTTGCCATAGGGCCAAATAGTTACACGACCATCTGACCCACAGCCACCTACAGGTGGATACTCATAACTTATTGTGGGGTAACCAGAAAAGAGGCACACAAAAATGTGGCAAATGTAACTATTGTAACTGGATTTGGATAAGTGATAAAATAAATTTACCTAACGGCCAAATGTGGTCCCCCCAAGAATTGATTAATTGCCAAATGATAGAAGTTGTTTACTACATGGAGTGCCTATGAAAGGCATTCTATGTAGGAAAAACAAAAAGACAATTTTACAAACATATAGGGGACTATGTATATGAGATCAAAAATGGTCTGATGGAGTCAGCCATCAGTCCTCACATCGGACTATACCATCATTTTAAATTGGATCACATGAGGTTCTTTGCCCTGGAACATGTGAAGGAATCCCCAAGGTGTGGATATATCGACAAACGATTGTTACAGCTAGAGATCCAATGGATTTTCCAGCTGAATGCTACTAAATCACCTGGTCTAAATGAATACATCAGTTATAGGTGTTTTCTATGAACCCTCTTTACCAAATACCCCTGGGGAAGCCAGAAAGGCGAAACGCGTCCAGAGGAGTTTGCCACTCCCCACCATTCACATCATACTGTCTACACAGCAGACCTGTGGGAGGGGTTGAACTTTCTAGTTTGAGGGCGGTGATAATCTTGGATTGTTCAATAATTGGTGCAATAGAGTTGTATTGATTTTATATGTGACCTGTTCTTATTGGTAATGGATAAAGTAAAGAATTGTTTTAAGATTGGTGTACTTGAATTTCTTCTTAAAGGGGAGTCAACACCATGAAAGTCCAGTTTTTGCTCTTTTGATACATTTTTTTATATCTTGGGGTGTGGTGTTGATGTGATTGGCTAGGTCTTTATTTAAATTAAATACCTTGGACTGTCTACTTTCCAAAAAGGGGTAATTTGGGGGATATTTATACTGTCTTGGCATGTTAGGGCCTAAAGAAATGAGATGAGGACATCAGTACATTGGGTGTGATCAATTTTCAGTGCTTGGGAACATAGCTTGTAGACTCTATAACTTTCACACAGACTAAATAATATGATTAAATACCACCAAAAGAAAGCTCTATTTGTGTTAAAATAAATGATAAAAATGTCATACAGTAATTAAGTAATTTTTATTCAAAGGAGAAAATAACCATGAAGTCCCACCTACACAGTACATGCATAGATGACTTGGGAATAAATTGACATTTATCCTAAAAACTCCATACTATACATTGAGGTGTTCAAACAAATGGGGGAATGCTTAACAGAAAATACATCACACCTTAATACACAGACAATAGCAGGAGATCACCAGTAACAGACTGCCAGTTTCTTACATTGAAGAACATGGAACAGAGGCCAATGGCATTAGCTCTTTCAATGAAAATGTTCGGAATCAAACAGGCCAGGAATAGTCTCCATATATTTCTTGAGATACTGTATATGGTTGATAAATATCACTGTCCTATTTGAAGTAATCCAAACCATATTCTCAGTGTCCATTAAGTAGCTGTCTATCATTTCCTTGGTCACCCTGTGTCCCTAATAGACACAGGGTGACTTAAACATAAAAGGGGCCTAGGGGCCTGAGAGAGGGATTTCCCAACCTCTCTAAGGTAAGCTGTGTTCCACGGGCCCCTCAACCAAAGTGACTGCCGTCACAAGGACATTAGGAAAATAACCCCTGTTAAAGAATTTAGAGACAAAAAAAAATAAAATCTGGGAGGATAAAAGATCTATCAAAAAGAGGAAAAATATAGTCGTCCGCCCAGCAGACAAGGGCGGTGGAATTGTAATATTGAATAAAAGTGATTATGAAGTGGAAATGCAAAGATTATTACGTGATATGGGAAGTAGAAGCAATATACAGTAAAAATTGGCCTAACCTGCGTCTATTCATAAGGTATATAGACCTTATATATGATCATTTGGCAAGGCACGGAAAACACACTAGAAGATTTCATCCTGTATATAAATAATAATATCTGTGGAATTCGGTTTACGATGAATACACATATTCAGGCTATAAACGTCCTAGACTTTTAAAGATGGGATATCCCTAGCCACTAGAACGCACTTCAAAGGTAAAAAAAATCGATCCCCAAGGGGCAGTTTATGCGAATACACAGAAACTGCACCCAAGTAAAACACTATAAAGAACAAACCGATTTATTAATCCAAAGATTCATAGAGAAAGATTATAGGAGAGAAGAGTGCCTGTATAAAGTAAATCCCAGTAGTCAAAAATGGCCGAATTAAAGCTTCCTGAAGATGATCAATCAGGTGGAAATGCATAGGAGCTTGCCTGCTTCATTATGACGTACCTTCCACTATATGCCGTCTTTGAACAGGGGACCCGAGCCACTCCCAGAATTCACAGGACAACATAGGGCGGGCCCTGCCAAATATCTAATGCTGTAGACATCGGGTACCAGGTATACAGACACCAAAACAAGTGAGTGTACTACTTATTTTTAAATGTATTAAACCTACCAAAATAATTTTACACTATGGCTTATTTATACTTTCTTCTGAGCGGCATCATTGAAACTTCACCATTGGACCAACCCAGGACTACAGGACAACCTGTTTAAAAGGGAAAAAGCGCCTGTGACCATACTAAAAATAGATGGTCAGACATTCTGTTTAGAGCAATTCCCTGTGGGGCACCTTCATTTGCACAAGGAGGATCGAGCACCTTATCTTGTTTAACTTAGAGCACCCACACCTGCACCGCAGGATTGTTTTATATTTGGGACTTAAAAATGTTATATGTTTGTAGTTTTATTTGAATATACGTCTGTATGGAGGAATAATTGAAGCATTTTATTTGGTTTGAATGTATGACCAGTGCGGTTGACCATTGTGATATCATTCGAAGCAAAACAATACTGAAAGGTGAAAATTGGCCTGGGAAGGAAGGGGGTGAAAGTGCCCAGTATTGAGGTGGCTAAAGTTCACTCAACCCAGGGCAGTTCAGCTCATCCCCTATGTTGCACAATACCTGGCTTTTTGATCTGGTATGAATGAGTCTGGATTTTCTCCTGGCATGTCCCAAAACAAAATATTGGCCATGTAACAAACTGGTGGTTCGTCAATTGTTTCAAAATGGATCTTTCGGGAATGACTTTCAATAACAGACTTGACACAATCCAACCAAATACCATTGTGGGCCTATCAACAAATCGGTTATGTCTTTAATAACTTCACCACCCACCCCCTGTACCCAAGAACATATATACTCCATCCGTTTTCAAAAAGTCTCCCAAATAAACTTTATTTATACAATTTACACCAATATTATTACACCCCAATACCACAACACCAGGGCAACCTGCAAAACATGGGTAAAATATCTTAATCTCATACTTATAGAGGAGGATTGGTAAACAGTTCATAAATGCTCTTTAAACATGAATGTACAAGAGAATGGATGCAAGACCTGTTCACATTGGTAAAAAAAAAGAAAATAACAACCTTATTAACCAAAGTGTCCAATACATGCTGGAGATGTGAGAGATGGAGCACATTTCTATATATATGGTGGAAGTGTCATCCTATAGTACATTTCTGGTCAGGGGTCCACCATGTCACCTTATAAGATAATATAAGACAATACCACAGGCTTTTCTCCAGCACAGTACCCATTGCACCACTTAATCCTCCTTAGGAAATGTTTATTTAACTACTTCAACTTCGGAAGGTTTTACCCCCTTAATGACCAGGCCATTTTTTGCGATTCAGCACTGTGTTGCTTTAACAGACAATTGCGTGATCGTGCGACACCATACCCAAATACAATTTATGTCCTTTTTTTCCCACAAACAGAGTTTTCTTTTGGTGGTATTTGATAACTTCTGTGGTTTTCCATTTTTGCGCTATAAAAAAAAAAAGCGTAAATTTTGAAAAAACACCAATATTTTCTTTTTTTTTTTTTTTAATAATATTTTTTATTGAGAATTCAACAAGGTACATGGACATTAATGCACATCATTAGAGAACAACAAGGTAAGTTACAACAAAACGGCATACATTAGTGCCCAAACAAGATGAGTAGAGGGAGAGGGGGGGGAGGGAGCTGTTCCACAACAAGGAGAGTATACACTCATCATACAACTACTGAAACAACAGTAAACCAGGATCAACAAACTAGACTACTGAGTCACCTTACTCATCAGTGAATACATAAGTAAGTAGGTAAGTAGGTAAATACCACTGAAATCAAGAGGTACATTAGGCATGTATGCAGAAGAGGGAGACGGGAGGCGGAACGGGACGGTACCACTCCCTAACGTGGCCCCCATTGGGAACATATTCGCCACAGGGAGGAGCACCATCCCACAACCGAACCCCCGTGTCTACAATAAAGAAAAGACCGTCTCAAACCTAACTAGGAGTATATTTCCAGTGTTTCCAAGCATCGTCAAATTTGGAGAGGGTGAGAGCGTTGACTGCCAACGCTCGTTCACATAGGTAGTTCTCGTTAACTAGTTTAATCAGGTCGGTGAAGCCCGGGATGACCAGGAATCTCCAATTTCTGAGCAGAAGTGTCCTGGAAGCTAGCAAGATGTGTGTGACCATGCCACGATAACACTTAGGATAATCATCGATACCAATGTTCAGCAGGGCCATAGCTTTCCTGGGAGGGTTAAGGATGCCCGTACAGTCCGCTATGCAACCAAATATTCTGGACCAATAGCTCGTAAGCGAGGGGCACTCCCAAAGTACGTGAGCCACTCTCGCCAGCACTGATCAGAGACCCCTAGAAAGATCTTTGAGAGTCTAATGGGGGTGTAGTACCACCTATTAGCAATCTTAAGCGACTGTTCCCAGTGCGAAGTACAGCGAGAATATCTGTATGGTGCCAGGAAGGCTCGGGACCACTGCTCGTGATTAAACGTGCAGGCTAGATCTTTCTCCCAGCGAAGCATAGAAGACGTCTTGGGGGGACGGGGCCCCCCCAAAATGCATTCGTAAAAGAGTGAAATACCCTTGCCCCGCTTGACCACATTGAGCAGGTAGTCCCATACCCCTTGGGGAAGTAGTCTTGTCGTCATGGGGTGCTTGGACAGGAAGCTATGTATCCTGAGAATCGTGAATGACCAGGTGTCAGGAATCTGGTAGGTCCTCATCAAGGAAGTCGGGGAGCGGAGGGAGCCTGAGTGGAAAAAATGGGATAACGTTGTCAGTCCCTTCAATTGCAATTGTGTCAAGTTGAGGGAGGGTAGATGAGCCTTCAAGATGTCCAATGGCAGGGAAGTCGATGCACAGGGAACAAGTTCCACCCCATCTCCCTGAGACGCTCCCAGCCTACGCCATGCCAGAAGGGAGGCCCGCATAGGAGGGGAGAGTCCAGGCAAGCTTCAGGGAATCCAGAGGTCGCCCAGGAGAAGGAGGCGGAGGTCCCGAGTCGGGGACAAATGTCTCTCAATCTGCGTCCAGGGGAAGTCAGTGGCACCGTGAAACCAGGGCCTGGGCTGGTCCAGTCTAGTCGACCAGTAATAGAGAGAAATGTCGGGCAGCTTCGCTCCTCCCAGACACTTAGGTTGCGTCAGGACAGAGGTGGCTACCCGAGCACTCTTACCGCACCAGATAAATTGGCGCATAGCTCTAGTTAAAGCATCTAAGCACGTCTTAGGAAAAATCAGGGGGACCGCTCTGAAGATGTACAGGATTTGGGGAAGTATTGACATTTTGTACGCTGCCATCCTGCCACTCCAAGATAGTTCAACCTTGGCAATGGAGGCCATCTCTTTGGCAGTCTTCTTAAGGAGAGCATCAACGTTCGCCAAAAGGAGCGACGATATGGGGTAATGTTGATACCCAAATACGGAATGTGTGTGCCCGTCCAGGGGTATGGGAAAGAGGACTGGAGGTGTGCGAGCGTTCGGTCGTCTATTCCTAGGTTAAGCACCAGGGACTTAGTCGTGTTGACTTTGTGGTAGGAGACAGCCCCATAGTCAACTAAAATGTGGTGTACTGCTGGGAGGGATTGTAAAGGGTTGGTGAGGATAACTACAATGTCGTCCGCAAAGAGACTCACCGTGTGGGTCACGTCACCGACTCGGAAGCCCATCACCCCACTATGCGACCTAATGACCGCCAGGGGTTCAATCATCAAATTGAAGATTGAGGGGGAGAGGGGACACCCCTGGCGGGTACCATTCGAGATAGTGAACGGAACGGAAGTCGTACCCGAAGTGAGAACCTGAGCAGAAGGACAGGAGTACAATGCGAGGATCGATGAGAGAGACGGGCCAGAGAAGCCAAACTTCTCCAGCATCATCCTCATGAATAACCAATTAACTCTATCGAACGCCTTCTCCGCATCCAAGGTGAGGAGCAGAGAAGGCGTTCGCGAGGCTTCGGCCAAGTGGACAAGATCAATGATTCTCCTGGTGGCGTCAGCTGTCTGGCAACCAGGCATGAAGCCCATCTGGTCCTGGTTAATGAGGTGGGGGAGAATAGGTTGAAGGCGGGCCGCCACAATCCTAGCATAAATTTTGACATCACTATTAAGGAGGGATATGGGCCGATAGTTAGCGGGCGAACTAGGGTCCTTACCCGGCTTAGGGAAGGTAGTTATGTACGCTGATAACATGTCAGAGGGGAACCGCGCCGTCGACGCTGCTTTGTTAAAAACCTCCGCAAGGGTAGGGCTAAGGAGGGAGGCAAAAAGTTTATAATAGTCGTTACAAAGACCATCAGGTCCAGGGGACTTCCCAGAGGGAAGTGTTCTAATGGCCTTGGAGATGTCCTCTGACGTAAAGGGGGAGGCTAGGGAAAATAAGTGGGATTCGGACAGTACGGGCAGACGCAGCTTGTCCAAGAATGCTTGAACAAGCTCCGGTGTGGGGTGCAGTGTGCTGGGGTCTTGGGCTAAGATATAAAGGGAGCTATAGAAATCTGCAAACTCGTTAGCAATATCTCGAGGGTGTGACAGTCTTGCGCCAGTAGTTTTGTGGGAGAGGTAAGAGATGCGGGAGTTAACTCTACGTTGCTTAATGCGAAGGGCCAGGGCTTTACCGGCTCTATTTGCGTGAGCATAAAACTTGAGCTTAAGAGTTTTGAGGTGACGGTCATAACGTGACATTAGATGGGATTTCAGGGATTCCCGCTTTTGGGACAATTGCATGAATACAGTCTGGGTTGGTGAGGTCTTGTGCAGGGCCTCCAGGACCTTGATGTTGGCTAGAAGGGTAGTCAGCGTTTTGTTGTAGGTTTTCCTCATCCTTGCAGACTGCTGGATGCAGACACCGCGAATAAACGCCTTGTGTGCACCCCACAGAATCCAAGGATCCGAAACAGAGGGGGCGTTAATGTCAAAGTAGGAGGATAATTGGTCCCTGATGAATTTACCCGAAGAGGGATCCTGCAATACCCTAGCATCACATCTCCAGATTGATGTCCGTTCCCTGGGTCCAGACTCCTCCAACACCATTTCAACCGCCGCGTGATCAGACCAGGTGATGTTCCGAATGACGGAGGAGGAGACCTTACCCAGCAAAGGGAGATCTGTCAAAAACATGTCAATTCGCGAGTATGAACCATGTCTATGAGAGTAGAAGGAGTAGTCCCTTTCGGAGCCATGAAGGCACCGCCAAACGTCATATAACTGTTCCCTCAAAAGAAGGGAGTTGGGGGAGAGTTGTCGGCCTCGGGCGGGCGCCGAAGCGTCAACCCCAGGGTCGACAACCATGTTCAAATCCCCACATACAACCAAATTACCATACACATTAGAGGTGACCTTTCTCAAAAGCCTGTGGAGAAAGCGTTTTTGGTGACTGTTAGGAGCGTACACAGCCACAAGAGTCAGGGGAGTCGAGTTGAAGTCCCCTTGAAGAATGAGAAACCTTCCTTCGGGATCTGGGGTATGCGAGTGAAGCCGGAACGCCACAGTATCTCTTATTGCGATCATCACGCCTTTCTTTTTTTCAGGGGCATTAGCGAAAAAAAGAGCGGGGAAGTTCCTGTGGGAAAAGTTCGGATGATTACCAGATTTAAAGTGGGTCTCTTGGACTGAGACCACATCCGCTTTGCTGTTGCACAACTCAGTCCACAAGGAGAACCTCTTGGCCGGGTGGTTGAGGCGATTTACATTCAGGGTTAAGAACTTGATGGTCATGGTGGATATCTGAAGAAGTCCGGAGGCTGCAGGAGTCTGATGTCAGTAGACAGGGGTGTATTGAGCAGGAGATCAGTATCATACAAAAACTGGAACAAGGGGTGAGCTCTGGAACAGCGGAGCAGGGAGGGAGTCAAGGTGCATGGTGCGCCAAGCGCAGGGTAAAACATAAGAAGTAGTCCAAGGGCAGGCAATGCCTGCAACAATAACACAGGGGCCATGCAGGTCAGAGACACTAACTAGGCCAGGGACAAAGGCAGAATTAGCGGGGTGTCTTTCCCAGCCCCAGGGGGAAAGCTCCTAGATTTGGCTCTCTTGCGTGAGAAGACTTGCCAGTCTCCAGAAGGTTCTGAGGCGGACAGGGGAGCCTCAGGAGGAGCATTGCGGTCTACAAGGATTCCCCACTTGGTCAGTAGAGACATACCCTCTTCCAAGGAGGAGATGGTCACCGTGGAGTTTTGATAGGTGATGGTGAGCAGGGCAGGATGCTTCCACTTGTGGGGAATGCGGTGGTTGCGCAGGGCCTTGGTGACAGTGGCCAGGTTTCTACGCTTTTGCAGCGTGTGCCTAGAGAGGTCCGGTAGGACTTGAATGTTGGGGTGATCGCCAGGCATAACTTGAAGTTGGCGGGCAGCTTGGAGGATCCTGTCTTTCACCTGAAAAAAGTGCACCCGAAGGAGGACATCCCTGGGCAGTTCAGGGGCTATGAAGCCCGGCTTGGGGATCCTGTGGATACGATCTATCTCTAAGTCAGAGGCTGAAAGGGAAGGGATCAAGGCAGAGAAAAGATCAGTAGCCACTTGCCTGATGTGTTGGGGCTGAACCGTCTCTGGGATCCCCCTCAGCTTCAAATTGTTCAGACGGGATCGGTCCTCGAGGTCCGCCACTTTATCTCTCAGCCACGCAATGTCCTCAGCGTGGCCGTTGTGAGCAGCCACCATGGTGTTGAGAGAGAGAGAGCATTTTTCCATGGATGTTTCCACACGCTCTACCCTGGACTCCAGATGTCTCACCTCCTTCTTGGTCTGAGTGAGGCCTTGGTAAAGGTCTGAGTGGAGGGAGGACCACAGGGAATGCATCATGTCTTTCAATAGAGAGGCAGACACTGGCTGGTCTCCTGAGGGCAAGGCAGCAAAGGGATCCCTTGGTGTCTGCGCCGGGGTCTCCCCAGGCCGTGGAGAAGCTGCTGTGAGATCCATCCCGCAGGCCTGATCAGGGTCCGGTGGCGGGGAGCTCCACCTGGGCTTTTGCTTTGCCGGGCTCCTGGCTGAGGGTGAGGGAGGAGTGGAGGATCCGTACGAGTTTCCACTGTCCGGGTTCGCTACTTGCCTCACAGGCTGGCCTTGATGCTCCCTCTCGCCGGAATAATGGGATGCGTGCTGTTGCTGCCTACCCGCGCCATGCTGACGGAGACCAGCGGCTGAGGAGATGAGAAAACCGTCCAGCCGATTCGCCTGCGATGAGCCCTTCTTCCCCTTCATCCTTCCCGGGGGCTGCAGAAGCGTTGGAGAGGTAAGTTTACCCACTTTGTGGGCTGTAGTGGGCTGAAGTCCCGGATGGCCGAGCGGAACTGCTGGTCTAAGCGTCCATCTTACAGCGCCGCAGGCCACGCCCCCCCAAAAACACCAAAATTTTCTACTTTCTGCTACAAAACTTTCCCAATAAAAAAAATGTAAAACATCTTATTTTTTATCAATTTAGGCCAATTGGTATTCTGCTACATATTTTTGGTAAAAAAAATCCCAAAAAGTGTATAATAATTGGTTTGCGCAAAATTTATAGCGTTTACAAACTATGGGATAGATTTATGGACGTTTTATTTCTTTTATTAGTAATGGCATCGATCAGCAATTTTTATTGGGACTGCGACATTGCGGCAGACAAATCTGACACTAAGTGGCACTTTTTGGGGACCAGTGACATTAATACAGTGATCAGTGCTAAATAATATGCACTGTTACTGTATAAATGACACTGGCGGGGAAGGAGTTAACACTGGGGGTGATCAAGGGGTTAAATTTGTTCTCTATTTGTGCTTTCTAAATGTGGGGGGAAAGGAATGAACAGAGGCAGAAAGAGATCTGTGATTCAGCTTAGCTGAATCACACAATCTTTTCCTGCCTCTCTGACAGGAGAGCCATCTTGCATTGTTACCATTCCAGATGGCTCTCCTGTCAGTATTGCCGAAGATTGCGGGAGGCCGGCGGCGATCGTGCCTGCTCCTCCCGCGGTCTGCCTCCCATTGTGTCTAATCACAGAGGAAAGCGGCTCCAGCGGTGCGCGTGCGCCACCAAAACTGCGTGCACATAATCACGTAGATCTACATGATTATGCGCAGCCAAGCTACCCTGCCACAGTAAATCTGCTTGGGGTGGTCGGCAAGTGGTTAAACTCTCTAACCATGCACATGATTAATGCAGCCAGAATGTGTATACAGTACCATTTTTCTGGCTTTCTAATTAAGCACTATTTGTGACAGATTGGTTAACTAAGTTCAGCAAAATTTCAGAAAAGGAGGAACTGATTCATATAACTTATGACACTGAATCTACACCGGGAACCTAGTCTTCACTTCAACATGACTAAATACAAACAAACGATTTCCTTCCTTGTCTGAAATAACATAATATTGTTATTAGGATTTAAAATGTCTTTTAACCACTTCCCGACCGTCATATTGTAAAATGACGGCCGCAAAGTGGTTGTCCCATCCCGGCCGGGCGTCATATGACGTCCAGCAGGATAGGCTGCTCTGCGCGCTCCCCGGGGGGCGTGCAGAGCGGCGATCGGTGGTGCGGTGTGTCACTCTGACACACCGCATCACTGATCCCGGTAAAGAGCCTATGACGTAGGCTATTTACCATGTGATCAGCTTTGTCCAATCACAGCTGGTCACATAGTAAATAGGAAGTGCCGTTGATTGGCATTCCTCAGTTCGTGCCTGACAGGCGCGAGTAGAGGAGAGCCAATTGGTGGCTCTCCTGACAGGGGGGGGGGTCTGTGCTGGTAATCAGAGCATTGATTACCAGTGCAGAACCTTGGGGGATGCCACTAGAGCCACCAGGGATTGCCCACCCATGGCCACCAAGGATGCCCACCCATGGCCACCAGGGATGCCAATCAGTGCTCAGAAAGCCTGTTGGTGCCCTCCTCGTCAGTGCTGCCCATAATTGCCATCTATCAGTGCTGCCCTCCAGTGCCCATCATTGCCCATCAGTGTCGCCTATCAGTGCCCATCAGTGCCGCCTACTAGTGCCCATCAGTGCCACCTATCAGTGCCCATCATTGCCGCCTATCAGTGCCCATCAATGCTGCATATCAGTGCTACCTATCAGTGCCACATATCAGTGCCCATCAGTGCTGCATATCAGTGCCACCTATCATTGCCTATCAGTTCTGCATATATTAGTGTCTCATCATCAGTGCCACCCCATCAGGGCCACCCCATCAGTGCCTACTAATCAGTGCCTGCCAGTGCGTATTTATTTGCAAAGTTTTATAACATAAAAAAAAAAATTTCAAACTTTTTTAGCAAAAAAAAAAAAACCTTGCGGTAATCAAATACCACCAAAAGAAAGCCCTATTTGTGGGGAAAAAATTACATAAATTTGGTTTAGGTACAGTGTTGCATGACATAAATTTGGTTTAGGTACAGTGTTGCATTCAAAATGCAACAGCGCTAAAAGCTAAAAATTGGCCTGGGCAGGAAGGGGGTGTAACTGCCCTGTATGCAAGTGGTTAAGCCACTATTTGATTATGTAACTACCTGAGCCAGGAGTAAGGGAAACCCATCGCAAACCATCTGGTAGACCATTGCCCAGACAAACCACCTCATGATTCCAAGTTGCACCCTCTTATCCCATCTTTTGGCATACCATTTTTTTTTTCTCCTTCCTCACTTTACCTTGTGATTTCTCCTCTTCAGAATAGTCTCTCTCCATGCTTGACTTTGAGTAGCAAGCCCTTTGTCCTGAAATTCTGAAATCTTGTCTTACTCTCTTGCTCTCTTGCTTACCATTAGAATGTGACCAGTCCTGGAACATGTGCTTGATGCATATATCTATATATAGGATCCTACAGATAGGGCTTCTAAAGCTGATATTGACATACCCAAAAAGACTTGCAGCTGTAATTGCAGTGAAAGGTGGTTCTACAAAGTATTGACTCAGGGGAGCTGAATGCAAATACACGCCACACTTTTCAGATATTTATTTGTAAAAAAAATTGAAAGCCATTTATCATTTTCTTTCAACTTTGCAATTATATGCCACTTTGTGTTGGTCTATGACATAAAATCCCAATAAAATACATTTAGGTTTTTGGCTGTAACAAAATGTGGAAAATTTCAAGGGGTATGAATACTTTTTCAAGGCACTGTATGGACATAAAATTCCGTAAACCCTTTAGGGAAAAGAAAAGTTATCAGAATCTATAAACATCCTTCATAAATACTTAAAATACTTTGCAGGCACTACAAATCTATGTAAAAGGTGCACAATTGCCACAGAGGCACGCAGCGAAACAGAGTCACAGAGCAATCTAAACAGTGCAAATAATAGCTTTAGCTATTGATTTTGCACTCTGAGTCAAGAGGAGGCAGAATTAGTAATTAGTGGTTCAGGCATCAAACATACACTGTCACAGCATAGCACTGTCCATGGGTTTTACACTGAGTCCAAGGTACTTGTCTTAAATGAAGGAATTTCTCCTGGCCTTGGTACTATGTAAACCCCTTATAAAGACAATAGATTTTTGTCTTAAAAGAATAAAACCAACAGATAGCATTTTGTTCAACTGTAGTTTACATACATATATCCCTAATTAATAAAATCTCACAAGTTGAAGTTTTTTTAATTTTTCTTTTTTAATTTTTACACTTTTTATATTTTGTAAAGAACATGCTTTTGCCTATGCACATTCTGCATTGATTTTTTGAATACTCTATTTGGATATTTTTATGCACATTTTTATGTATTCAGATACTGGCATTTTTCTTGCGTACCACTTTATAAGGTATTTGCATGTATTAGAGCGGGTTCACACTACCGCGACCAGAAAGGAGCGACTTTTTAGCAGAGACTTGTAAGAGACTTGTAAGAGACTTAAATGATAGGCGACTTTGTCTGTGGGGAATGCCTGGGTAATCTTTTTCTTCTTCCTGGAGGCGACTCCCATTGAAGTCTATGTGCACAAGTCGGATAGAGGTCGCCTTGAAGTAGTACATGAACCTTTTCTGAAGTCGGAGCGACTTCGGTAGTGCATATTAAGACGGCTCTCATTCATTTACATTGAATTTGTAATGACAAGAGACTTGGGGCGACTTGAGGGCACACAAGTCGCGTCCCAAGTCAGAGTAGTGTGAACTGACTCTTATAGTACATGTGTTTGAGTGTGCACATTCTGCACTGATTTTGTTGATTTTTTAGGCCTTGGCATAGTGTTTCATTTATTTATTTACAATTTTATTAATCAGTTTTTGTGTGTGCATAAAATGTTGTAGTTTTGCACAAGTTTAATTATTGTAATATTTGTATAAATCTAGCATCACAAGAATGAGCACTGCCCTGATATCTATACGTGTATGTTGTGTATCAGAGTATAAGGCGAGCTTCTTTTTCTTAGTTTTTGAGCTATAAGCACAGTTTGTTTGTTAATTTTTATTTCTAAGTGCTACCTAACAGTTGGTCAGCAGTCACTAACCAGAACACTAGCTAAAGAAACTCATTACCTACAGCAGATACTCACAGTGGGGAACCCCTCTGTAATCCCGCTGAGCCATGTGCCAATCCAGGATTCTGGGCGGATACTGGCCATATGATTGGGATCTTTTCAGAGCCTGGACAAGCTCTGTCATGTCAGCCGACAGCGGACTTCAACCCTCTGCCAGCTGAAAACGGATCACAGGAGTGCATAATGAGCTGAACTCCTTTGATCCATTGGAAAAGTATGGCCAAAAAAGCTTTGACCATACGTCTCCTTTAAATATACAGTTGAAAGAATTTTGTTAAATCCATAATTAAAAAAATTACTTGCCAGAAATCTTGTGAGCTGATAATTTTTTGTACTCTCTGGCTGTACTGACTGTTATCAGTTAAATTCTTCTTAGATATATCTGAACACTACAGAACCATGTCCTTTATGTTATGAAAAAGAGGAGAGGTGTGGAGTAGGGTTGAGCGAACACCTAGATGTCCGTGTTCGACGGGTTCGGCCGAACTTTAAAAAAAAGTCCGGGTCCGTGTCCCGGACTTTTACCGAACTTTTCCCGGACACCGAACCCCATTGAAGTCAATGGGGACCCGAACTTTAAGGCACTAAAATGGCTCTAAAACACCAAAGGAAAGGGCTAGAGTGCTGCAAATGGCAGCAAAACGTAATTAAGAGCATGGCAAGTGCTCTGCAAACAAATGTGGATAGGGAAATAACTTAAAACAACAAAAAAAAAACAGAAAAATAAAACAATGTTCTTCTTCATCTCTGAAGGACGAGGCCCATATGGAGTAGGAGGGAGGTTGAGGTGGTGGTGGATGTGGCGGTGACATAGGCGTGCGCACAGGGTGTGCTGGGTGTGCCTGGGCACACCCTAATCACCTAGGGCACATAGCATTGCCAGTGAGGAGATGGGAAAGATCTCCCTGGGACCTGCTCTGCTCTATTTCTCCTTGCCTACAGGTACATGGCCCCGATACATTACTCTCCCTGCTGGCAAACACATGCATGTGTATTTCAACTTTGGGGTGCACACCTTAATGCAATAGGCTGCGCACACCTATGGGCGGTGTAGGTGGAAGCGGCGGTGGAGGAGGACCAGGGCCGGATTAACAGCATCATGGGCTTGGTGCTGAGGATTTTGAAGGGCCTTAAGGGCCGTGCCTTGCCATGCACCCAGAGGAGGAAGGGTGCAGCCATGCATGCCTAATTCAACATGGGATGCTGTCTCTGAAGCCCATAAACACATCCATGCATCGCCAACTGTCCCTCCTTGTCCGGCCTTCACGCTGTGTGGGGAGGTTCTGAGGGTGCTGCCTGGGGAAGCGAGCATAGAAGCCAGACTTCTGTGTTTACAAGTGACAGAAGAGCGGTAACAGTGAATATGGCCAACCCGGGGCCTATATAAAAGGTAGGGGCCTGGAGCTGCAGCTCCAATAGCCCCTACATTAATCTGGCCCTGAGGAGGAGGACGAGGTAGCCAACACTGCTTCTTTTCAAAAATTTTAAATGAGGGTACACCCCAAAAGAGTGAGAAAGAGCAAAAATGGAACAATGGGTGGGTAAGGTCGGTATCCATTGCTATTCTGCATAAGGTACGGAAAAGTCCCGTGGGATCCATGCCTGGTTCATTTTAATGAACGTGAGCTTGTCCACATTGTCTCTGGACAGGCGGCTGCGCTTGTCTGTTATAACGCCCCCAGCCGTGCTAAATACCCGTTCAGATAATACACTGGCTGCAGGGCACGCCAGCACCTCCAAGGCGTAAAGGGCAAGCTCAAGCCATGTGCCCAATTTGGAGACCCAGAAGTTGAAGGGGGCAGACCCGTCATTCACTACATGTAGGCGTGTGCACACATACTGCTCCACCATGTTGGTAAAATGCTGCCTCCTGCTAAGACGTTCCATCTGAGCTGCTGGTGCTGCTGTTTGTTGTGGCGTGCTGACAAAGCTTTTCCACATTTCGGCCATGCTAACCCTGCCTTCTGAGGTGCTGGCGGTGCCCTGGTTGCGTTGGCGACCTCCTCCTCCTCCTCCTCTGCCTTGTGCTTCCACTGTGGCCCCGCTGTCAGATGGGAATGCCAGCAGCATGGCGTCTACCAGCGTGCGCTTGTACTCGCGCATCTTGCGATCGCGCTCCAGTGAGTGAATTAAGGACGGTACGTTGTCCTTGTAACGGGGATCCAGCAGCGTGGCCACCCAGTAATCAGCACAAGTTAGAATGTGGGCAACTCGGCGGTCGTTGTGGAGACACTGCAGCATGTAATCGCTCATGTGTGCCAGGCTGCCCAGAGGCAACGAAAGGCTGTCCTCTGTGGGAGGTGTATCGTCCGTGTCCTCTGTATCCCCCCAGCCACGCACCAGTGATGGCCATGAGCTGGCCTGGGTGCCACCCTGCTGTGAACATGGTTCCATCTCCTCCTCCAGCTCCTCCTCCTCCTCATCCTCCTCATCCTCCAGAACTGTGCCCCTGCTGGACAATTGCGTCCCTGGCGTTTGCGTGTGCAGGAACCCACCCTCGGAGCCCCTTGCGAATGACTGCCCTGAAAGCCTTGGAAATGTTACCTCTTCATCCTCCTCCTCCTCCTCATCCTGTGCCACATCCTCTTCCATCATCGCCCGAATTGTTTTTTCAAGGAGGCATAGAAGTGGGATAGTTAAGCTGAGAACGGCGTCATTGCCACTGGCCATGTTGGTGGAGTACTCAAAACAGCGCAACAAGGCACACAGGTCTCGCATGGAGGCCCAGTTAAATTAAATAGCGGAATAGAAAATATGATCCAAAAAAAGTGTATGTATATCACACGTACACAACCACACTGGGCCCCAATTACTATTGTTTGTACCCCTAAAAGGCTAGATGAGGAGTAGGGGGAGTATGGAACAGGCAGCACCCTCAAACCTTCAGAAGTATGAGATGAACCCCAACAACTTGGAAAGGTGGATCTCTCTCACACGTACCGACACAGACTATCCCGCAATTCAATTGATCCTCAAAGGTTTTTATTGAATAGCGGAATAGGAAATATGATCAAAAAAAGTGTATGTATCTCGCACGTACACAACCACACTAGGCCCCAATTACTATTGTTTGTACCCCTAAAAGGCTAGATGAGGAGTAGGGGGGGTATGGAACAGGCAGCACCCTCAAACCTTCAGAAGTATGAGATGAACCCCAACAACTTGGAAAGGTGGATCTCTCTCACACGTACCGACACAGACTATCCCCCAATTTAACTGATCCCCAAAGGTTTTTGATTAAATAGCGGAATAGAAAATATGATCCAAAAAAAGTGTATGTATATCACACGTACACAACCACACTAGGCCCCAATTACTATTGTTTGTACCCCTAAAAGGCTAGATGAGGAGTAGGGGGGGTATGGAACAGGCAGCACCCTCAAACCTTCAGAAGTATGAGATGAACCCCAACAACTTGGAAAGGTGGATCTCTCTCACACGTACCGACACAGACTATCCCCCAATTTAACTGATCCCCAAAGGTTTTTGATTAAATAGCGGAATAGAAAATATGATCCCAAAAAAGTGTATGTATATCACACGTACACAACCACACTGGGCCCCAATTACTATTGTTTGTACCCCTAAAAGGCTAGATGAGGAGTAGGGGGAGTATGGAACAGGCAGCACCCTCAAACCTTCAGAAGTATGAGATGAACCCCAACAACTTGGAAAGGTGGATCTCTCTCACACGTACCAACACAGACTATCCCCCAATTTAACTGATCCCCAAAGGTTTTTGATTAAATAGCGGAATAGAAAATATGATCCAAAAAAAGTGTATGTATATCACACGTACACAACCACACTAGGCCCCAATTACTATTGTTTGTACCCCTAAAAGGCTAGATGAGGAGTAGGGGGAGTATGGAACAGGCAGCACCCTCAAACCTTCAGAAGTATGAGATGAACCCCAACAACTTGGAAAGGTGGATCTCTCTCACACGTACCGACACAGACTATCCCGCAATTCAATTGATCCTCAAAGGTTTTTATTGAATAGCGGAATAGGAAATATGATCAAAAAAAGTGTATGTATCTCGCACGTACACAACCACACTAGGCCCCAATTACTATTGTTTGTACCCCTAAAAGGCTAGATGAGGAGTAGGGGGGGTATGGAACAGGCAGCACCCTCAAACCTTCAGAAGTATGAGATGAACCCCAACAACTTGGAAAAGTGGATCTCTCTCACACGTACCGACACAGACTATCCCCCAATTTAACTGATCCCCAAAGGTTTTTGATTAAATAGCGGAATAGAAAATATGATCCCAAAAAAGTGTATGTATATCACACGTACACAACCACACTGGGCCCCAATTACTATTGTTTGTACCCCTAAAAGGCTAGATGAGGAGTAGGGGGAGTATGGAACAGGCAGCACCCTCAAACCTTCAGAAGTATGAGATGAACCCCAACAACTTGGAAAGGTGGATCTCTCTCACACGTACCAACACAGACTATCCCCCAATTTAACTGATCCCCAAAGGTTTTTGATTAAATAGCGGAATAGAAAATATGATCCAAAAAAAGTGTATGTATATCACACGTACACAACCACACTAGGCCCCAATTACTATTGTTTGTACCCCTAAAAGGCTAGATGAGGAGTAGGGGGAGTATGGAACAGGCAGCACCCTCAAACCTTCAGAAGTATGAGATGAACCCCAACAACTTGGAAAGGTGGATCTCTCTCACACGTACCGACACAGACTATCCCGCAATTCAATTGATCCTCAAAGGTTTTTATTGAATAGCGGAATAGGAAATATGATCAAAAAAAGTGTATGTATCTCGCACGTACACAACCACACTAGGCCCCAATTACTATTGTTTGTACCCCTAAAAGGCTAGATGAGGAGTAGGGGGGGTATGGAACAGGCAGCACCCTCAAACCTTCAGAAGTATGAGATGAACCCCAACAACTTGGAAAGGTGGATCTCTCTCACACGTACCGACACAGACTATCCCCCAATTTAACTGATCCCCAAAGGTTTTTGATTAAATAGCGGAATAGAAAATATGATCCAAAAAAAGTGTATGTATATCACACGTACACAACCACACTGGGCCCCAATTACTATTGTTTGTACCCCTAAAAGGCTAGATGAGGAGTAGGGGGAGTATGGAACAGGCAGCACCCTCAAACCTTCAGAAGTATGAGATGAACCCCAACAACTTGGAAAGGTGGATCTCTCTCACACGTACCGACACAGACTATCCCGCAATTCAATTGATCCTCAAAGGTTTTTATTGAATAGCGGAATAGGAAATATGATCAAAAAAAGTGTATGTATCTCGCACGTACACAACCACACTAGGCCCCAATTACTATTGTTTGTACCCCTAAAAGGCTAGATGAGGAGTAGGGGGGGTATGGAACAGGCAGCACCCTCAAACCTTCAGAAGTATGAGATGAACCCCAACAACTTGGAAAGGTGGATCTCTCTCACACGTACCGACACAGACTATCCCCCAATTTAACTGATCCCCAAAGGTTTTTGATTAAATAGCGGAATAGAAAATATGATCCCAAAAAAGTGTATGTATATCACACGTACACAACCACACTGGGCCCCAATTACTATTGTTTGTACCCCTAAAAGGCTAGATGAGGAGTAGGGGGAGTATGGAACAGGCAGCACCCTCAAACCTTCAGAAGTATGAGATGAACCCCAACAACTTGGAAAGGTGGATCTCTCTCACACGTACCAACACAGACTATCCCCCAATTTAACTGATCCCCAAAGGTTTTTGATTAAATAGCGGAATAGAAAATATGATCCAAAAAAAGTGTATGTATATCACACGTACACAACCACACTGGGCCCCAATTACTATTGTTTGTACCCCTAAAAGGCTAGATGAGGAGTAGGGGGAGTATGGAACAGGCAGCACCCTCAAACCTTCAGAAGTATGAGATGAACCCCAACAACTTGGAAAGGTGGATCTCTCTCACACGTACCAACACAGACTATCCCCCAATTTAACTGATCCCCAAAGGTTTTTGATTAAATAGCGGAATAGAAAATATGATCCAAAAAAAGTGTATGTATATCACACGTACACAACCACACTAGGCCCCAATTACTATTGTTTGTACCCCTAAAAGGCTAGATGAGGAGTAGGGGGAGTATGGAACAGGCAGCACCCTCAAACCTTCAGAAGTATGAGATGAACCCCAACAACTTGGAAAGGTGGATCTCTCTCACACGTACCGACACAGACTATCCCGCAATTCAATTGATCCTCAAAGGTTTTTATTGAATAGCGGAATAGGAAATATGATCAAAAAAAGTGTATGTATCTCGCACGTACACAACCACACTAGGCCCCAATTACTATTGTTTGTACCCCTAAAAGGCTAGATGAGGAGTAGGGGGGGTATGGAACAGGCAGCACCCTCAAACCTTCAGAAGTATGAGATGAACCCCAACAACTTGGAAAGGTGGATCTCTCTCACACGTACCGACACAGACTATCCCCCAATTTAACTGATCCCCAAAGGTTTTTGATTAAATAGCGGAATAGAAAATATGATCCCAAAAAAGTGTATGTATATCACACGTACACAACCACACTGGGCCCCAATTACTATTGTTTGTACCCCTAAAAGGCTAGATGAGGAGTAGGGGGAGTATGGAACAGGCAGCACCCTCAAACCTTCAGAAGTATGAGATGAACCCCAACAACTTGGAAAGGTGGATCTCTCTCACACGTACCAACACAGACTATCCCCCAATTTAACTGATCCCCAAAGGTTTTTGATTAAATAGCGGAATAGAAAATATGATCCAAAAAAAGTGTATGTATATCACACGTACACAACCACACTAGGCCCCAATTACTATTGTTTGTACCCCTAAAAGGCTAGGAGTAGGGGGAGTATGGAACAGGCAGCACCCTCAAACCTTCAGAAGTATGAGATGAACCCCAACAACTTGGAAAGGTGGATCTCTCTCACACGTACCAACACAGACTATCCCCCAATTTAACTGATCCCCAAAGGTTTTTGATTAAATAGCGGAATAGAAAATATGATCCCAAAAAAGTGTATGTATATCACACGTACACAACCACACTAGGCCCCAATTACTATTGTTTGTACCCCTAAAAGGCTAGGAGTAGGGGGAGTATGGAACAGGCAGCACCCTCAAACCTTCAGAAGTATGAGATGAACCCCAACAACTTGGAAAGGTGGATCTCTCTCACACGTACCAACACAGACTATCCCCCAATTTAACTGATCCCCAAAGGTTTTTGATTAAATAGCGGAATAGAAAATATGATCCCAAAAAAGTGTATGTATATCACACGTACACAACCACACTAGGCCCCAATTACTATTGTTTGTACCCCTAAAAGGCTAGGAGTAGGGGGAGTATGGAACAGGCAGCACCCTCAAACCTTCAGAAGTATGAGATGAACCCCAACAACTTGGAAAGGTGGATCTCTCTCACACGTACCAACACAGACTATCCCCCAATTTAACTGATCCCCAAAGGTTTTTGATTAAATAGCGGAATAGAAAATATGATCCCAAAAAAGTGTATGTATATCACACGTACACAACCACACTAGGCCCCAATTACTATTGTTTGTACCCCTAAAAGGCTAGGAGTAGGGGGAGTATGGAACAGGCAGCACCCTCAAACCTTCAGAAGTATGAGATGAACCCCAACAACTTGGAAAGGTGGATCTCTCTCACACGTACCAACACAGACTATCCCCCAATTTAACTGATCCCCAAAGGTTTTTGATTAAATAGCGGAATAGAAAATATGATCCCAAAAAAGTGTATGTATATCACACGTACACAACCACACTAGGCCCCAATTACTATTGTTTGTACCCCTAAAAGGCTAGGAGTAGGGGGAGTATGGAACAGGCAGCACCCTCAAACCTTCAGAAGTATGAGATGAACCCCAACAACTTGGAAAGGTGGATCTCTCTCACACGTACCAACACAGACTATCCCCCAATTTAACTGATCCCCAAAGGTTTTTGATTAAATAGCGGAATAGAAAATATGATCCCAAAAAAGTGTATGTATATCACACGTACACAACCACACTAGGCCCCAATTACTATTGTTTGTACCCCTAAAAGGCTAGGAGTAGGGGGAGTATGGAACAGGCAGCACCCTCAAACCTTCAGAAGTATGAGATGAACCCCAACAACTTGGAAAGGTGGATCTCTCTCACACGTACCAACACAGACTATCCCCCAATTTAACTGATCCCCAAAGGTTTTTGATTAAATAGCGGAATAGAAAATATGATCCCAAAAAAGTGTATGTATATCACACGTACACAACCACACTAGGCCCCAATTACTATTGTTTGTACCCCTAAAAGGCTAGGAGTAGGGGGAGTATGGAACAGGCAGCACCCTCAAACCTTCAGAAGTATGAGATGAACCCCAACAACTTGGAAAGGTGGATCTCTCTCACACGTACCAACACAGACTATCCCCCAATTTAACTGATCCCCAAAGGTTTTTGATTAAATAGCGGAATAGAAAATATGATCCCAAAAAAGTGTATGTATATCACACGTACACAACCACACTAGGCCCCAATTACTATTGTTTGTACCCCTAAAAGGCTAGGAGTAGGGGGAGTATGGAACAGGCAGCACCCTCAAACCTTCAGAAGTATGAGATGAACCCCAACAACTTGGAAAGGTGGATCTCTCTCACACGTACCAACACAGACTATCCCCCAATTTAACTGATCCCCAAAGGTTTTTGATTAAATAGCGGAATAGAAAATATGATCCCAAAAAAGTGTATGTATATCACACGTACACAACCACACTAGGCCCCAATTACTATTGTTTGTACCCCTAAAAGGCTAGGAGTAGGGGGAGTATGGAACAGGCAGCACCCTCAAACCTTCAGAAGTATGAGATGAACCCCAACAACTTGGAAAGGTGGATCTCTCTCACACGTACCAACACAGACTATCCCCCAATTTAACTGATCCCCAAAGGTTTTTGATTAAATAGCGGAATAGAAAATATGATCCCAAAAAAGTGTATGTATATCACACGTACACAACCACACTAGGCCCCAATTACTATTGTTTGTACCCCTAAAAGGCTAGGAGTAGGGGGAGTATGGAACAGGCAGCACCCTCAAACCTTCAGAAGTATGAGATGAACCCCAACAACTTGGAAAGGTGGATCTCTCTCACACGTACCAACACAGACTATCCCCCAATTTAACTGATCCCCAAAGGTTTTTGATTAAATAGCGGAATAGAAAATATGATCCCAAAAAAGTGTATGTATATCACACGTACACAACCACACTAGGCCCCAATTACTATTGTTTGTACCCCTAAAAGGCTAGATGAGGAGTAGGGGGAGTATGGAACAGGCAGCACCCTCAAACCTTCAGAAGTATGAGATTGTGTTCACTGTACCCCACAAAGATTGAGTTCACTGCACCCCACAATGATTGTGTTCACTGCACCCCACAAAGATTGTGTTCACTGCACCTCACAAAGATTGTGTTCACTGTACCCCCCAAAGATTGTGTTCACTGCACCCCACAAAGATTCTGTTCACTGTACCCCACAAAGATTGTGTTCACTGCACCCCAAAAAGATTGTGTTCACTGCACCCCAAAAAGGATGTTGTTCACTGCACCCCAAAAAGGATGTTGTTCACTCCACCCCAAAAAGATTGTGTTCACTGCACCCCACAAAGATTGTGTTCACTGCACCCCAAAAAGATTGTGTTCACTGCACCCCAAAAATGATTTTGTTCACTGCACCCCAAAAAGGATTTTGTTCACTGCACCCCAAAAAGGATGTTGTTCACTCCACCCCAAAAAGATTGTGTTCACTGCACCCCACAAAGGATTTTGTTCACTGCACCCCAAAAAGATTGTGTTCACTGCACCCCAAAAAGGATGTTGTTCACTGCACCCCAAAAAGGATTTTGTTCACTGCACCCCAAAAAGATTGTGTTCACTGCACCCCACAAAGGATTTTGTTCACTGCACCCCACAAAGATTGTGTTCACTGCACACCAAAAAGGATTGTGTTCACTGCACCCCAAAAAGATTTTGTTCACTGCACCCCAAAAAGATTGTGTTCACTGCAGCCCAAAAAGATTGTGTTCACTGCAGCCCAAAAAGATTGTGTTCACTGCAGCCCAAAAAGATTGTGTTCACTGCAGCCCAAAAAGATTGTGTTCACTGCAGCTCACACACAGAAAAATGGATGTGGATCACTGACACCTGCCTATCTCCAATCCCACACCACACAGCAATATCGATTGTAGTTTGTAGAACACAGTTTCCCTAAAATTCAGCAGACTCTGTCCCTAACAGGATTGAGAAGAGATCGTAGATCAGGATTGAGTGCAGATTCACCCCACCCCCCACACAGCAATATCGATTGTAGTTTGTAGAAGACACTGACCCTATAATTCAGCAGACTCTATCCCTAAAATGCCTACAACTCGCCCTGCCTAAACACTCCGACCTGTCCCTCAATTCTATCCGGACACAAATGGTTTTTTCCTGCCTATCTTTCCCTAATCAGCAGCCAGCACGTTGATGTGTGCTCTGTCCCTGAATCTAAGCAGCATAATGACGCCGCTGCGGCTGCCTCGAACTTATAAAGACTTGGTCACATGCTTCAGACGGCCAATCACAGCTACTGAGACATTTGCAGGCATGGCTGGGATGGCTTAAGGCACACCAGTTAAACGATTGTTGATTGGCTGTTGAAAGCCCGCCATGAAAAGAGCGCCAAAGCATGCAAAACCCGGAAATAAAACGACCGAACACGGATTTTTACCCGAACATACAGTAAAGTGTCCGTGTCCGTGTTCGGGTACAAAAAATCCAATTATTCGGTACGAACACGAATAATACAGTCCGTGTTCGCTCAACACTAGTGTTGAGCGAACACGGACTGTATTATTCGTGTTCGTACCGAATAATTGGATTTTTTGTACCCGAACACGGACACGGACACTTTACTGTATGTTCGGGTAAAAATCCGTGTTCGGTCGTTTTATTTCCGGGTTTTGCATGCTTTGGCGCTCTTTTCATGGCGGGCTTTCAACAGCCAATCAACAATCGTTTAACTGGTGTGCCTTAAGCCATCCCAGCCATGCCTGCAAATGTCTCAGTAGCTGTGATTGGCCGTCTGAAGCATGTGACCAAGTCTTTATAAGTTCGAGGCAGCCGCAGCGGCGTCATTATGCTGCTTAGATTCAGGGACAGAGCACACATCAACGTGCTGGCTGCTGATTAGGGAAAGATAGGCAGGAAAAAACCATTTGTGTCCGGATAGAATTGAGGGACAGGTCGGAGTGTTTAGGCAGGGCGAGTTGTAGGCATTTTAGGGATAGAGTCTGCTGAATTATATAGGGTCAGTGTCTTCTACAAACTACAATCGATATTGCTGTGTGGGGGGTGGGGTCTGCACTCAATCCTGATCTACGATCTCTTCTCAATCCTGTTAGGGACAGAGTCTGCTGAATTTTAGGGAAACTGTGTTCTACAAACTACAATCGATATTGCTGTGTGGTGTGGGATTGGAGATAGGCAGGTGTCAGTGATCCACATCCATTTTTCTGTGTGTGAGCTGCAGTGAACACAATCTTTTTGGGCTGCAGTGAACACAATCTTTTTGGGCTGCAGTGAACACAATCTTTTTGGGCTGCAGTGAACACAATCTTTTTGGGCTGCAGTGAACACAATCTTTTTGGGCTGCAGTGAACACAATCTTTTTGGGGTGCAGTGAACAAAATCTTTTTGGGGTGCAGTGAACACAATCCTTTTTGGTGTGCAGTGAACACAATCTTTGTGGGGTGCAGTGAACAAAATCCTTTGTGGGGTGCAGTGAACACAATCTTTTTGGGGTGCAGTGAACAAAATCCTTTTTGGGGTGCAGTGAACAACATCCTTTTTGGGGTGCAGTGAACAACATCCTTTTTGGGGTGCAGTGAACACAATCTTTTTGGGGTGCAGTGAACAAAATCCTTTGTGGGGTGCAGTGAACACAATCTTTTTGGGGTGCAGTGAACACAATCTTTTTGGGGTGGAGTGAACAACATCCTTTTTGGGGTGCAGTGAACAAAATCCTTTTTGGGGTGCAGTGAACAAAATCATATTTGGGGTGCAGTGAACACAATCTTTTTGGGGTGCAGTGAACACAATCTTTGTGGGGTGCAGTGAACACAATCTTTTTGGGGTGGAGTGAACAACATCCTTTTTGGGGTGCAGTGAACAACATCCTTTTTGGGGTGCAGTGAACACAATCTTTTTGGGGTGCAGTGAACACAATCTTTGTGGGGTACAGTGAACAGAATCTTTGTGGGGTGCAGTGAACACAATCTTTGGGGGGTACAGTGAACACAATCTTTGTGAGGTGCAGTGAACACAATCTTTGTGGGGTGCAGTGAACACAATCATTGTGGGGTGCAGTGAACTCAATCTTTGTGGGGTACAGTGAACACAATCTCATACTTCTGAAGGTTTGAGGGTGCTGCCTGTTCCATACTCCCCCTACTCCTCATCTAGCCTTTTAGGGGTACAAACAATAGTAATTGGGGCCTAGTGTGGTTGTGTACGTGTGATATACATACACTTTTTTGGGATCATATTTTCTATTCCGCTATTTAATCAAAAACCTTTGGGGATCAGTTAAATTGGGGGATAGTCTGTGTTGGTACGTGTGAGAGAGATCCACCTTTCCAAGTTGTTGGGGTTCATCTCATACTTCTGAAGGTTTGAGGGTGCTGCCTGTTCCATACTCCCCCTACTCCTAGCCTTTTAGGGGTACAAACAATAGTAATTGGGGCCTAGTGTGGTTGTGTACGTGTGATATACATACACTTTTTTGGGATCATATTTTCTATTCCGCTATTTAATCAAAAACCTTTGGGGATCAGTTAAATTGGGGGATAGTCTGTGTTGGTACGTGTGAGAGAGATCCACCTTTCCAAGTTGTTGGGGTTCATCTCATACTTCTGAAGGTTTGAGGGTGCTGCCTGTTCCATACTCCCCCTACTCCTAGCCTTTTAGGGGTACAAACAATAGTAATTGGGGCCTAGTGTGGTTGTGTACGTGTGATATACATACACTTTTTTGGGATCATATTTTCTATTCCGCTATTTAATCAAAAACCTTTGGGGATCAGTTAAATTGGGGGATAGTCTGTGTTGGTACGTGTGAGAGAGATCCACCTTTCCAAGTTGTTGAGGTTCATCTCATACTTCTGAAGGTTTGAGGGTGCTGCCTGTTCCATACTCCCCCTACTCCTAGCCTTTTAGGGGTACAAACAATAGTAATTGGGGCCTAGTGTGGTTGTGTACGTGTGATATACATACACTTTTTTGGGATCATATTTTCTATTCCGCTATTTAATCAAAAACCTTTGGGGATCAGTTAAATTGGGGGATAGTCTGTGTTGGTACGTGTGAGAGAGATCCACCTTTCCAAGTTGTTGGGGTTCATCTCATACTTCTGAAGGTTTGAGGGTGCTGCCTGTTCCATACTCCCCCTACTCCTAGCCTTTTAGGGGTACAAACAATAGTAATTGGGGCCTAGTGTGGTTGTGTACGTGTGATATACATACACTTTTTTGGGATCATATTTTCTATTCCGCTATTTAATCAAAAACCTTTGGGGATCAGTTAAATTGGGGGATAGTCTGTGTTGGTACGTGTGAGAGAGATCCACCTTTCCAAGTTGTTGGGGTTCATCTCATACTTCTGAAGGTTTGAGGGTGCTGCCTGTTCCATACTCCCCCTACTCCTAGCCTTTTAGGGGTACAAACAATAGTAATTGGGGCCTAGTGTGGTTGTGTACGTGTGATATACATACACTTTTTTGGGATCATATTTTCTATTCCGCTATTTAATCAAAAACCTTTGGGGATCAGTTAAATTGGGGGATAGTCTGTGTTGGTACGTGTGAGAGAGATCCACCTTTCCAAGTTGTTGAGGTTCATCTCATACTTCTGAAGGTTTGAGGGTGCTGCCTGTTCCATACTCCCCCTACTCCTAGCCTTTTAGGGGTACAAACAATAGTAATTGGGGCCTAGTGTGGTTGTGTACGTGTGATATACATACACTTTTTTGGGATCATATTTTCTATTCCGCTATTTAATCAAAAACCTTTGGGGATCAGTTAAATTGGGGGATAGTCTGTGTTGGTACGTGTGAGAGAGATCCACCTTTCCAAGTTGTTGGGGTTCATCTCATACTTCTGAAGGTTTGAGGGTGCTGCCTGTTCCATACTCCCCCTACTCCTAGCCTTTTAGGGGTACAAACAATAGTAATTGGGGCCTAGTGTGGTTGTGTACGTGTGATATACATACACTTTTTTGGGATCATATTTTCTATTCCGCTATTTAATCAAAAACCTTTGGGGATCAGTTAAATTGGGGGATAGTCTGTGTTGGTACGTGTGAGAGAGATCCACCTTTCCAAGTTGTTGAGGTTCATCTCATACTTCTGAAGGTTTGAGGGTGCTGCCTGTTCCATACTCCCCCTACTCCTAGCCTTTTAGGGGTACAAACAATAGTAATTGGGGCCTAGTGTGGTTGTGTACGTGTGATATACATACACTTTTTTGGGATCATATTTTCTATTCCGCTATTTAATCAAAAACCTTTGGGGATCAGTTAAATTGGGGGATAGTCTGTGTTGGTACGTGTGAGAGAGATCCACCTTTCCAAGTTGTTGGGGTTCATCTCATACTTCTGAAGGTTTGAGGGTGCTGCCTGTTCCATACTCCCCCTACTCCTAGCCTTTTAGGGGTACAAACAATAGTAATTGGGGCCTAGTGTGGTTGTGTACGTGTGATATACATACACTTTTTTGGGATCATATTTTCTATTCCGCTATTTAATCAAAAACCTTTGGGGATCAGTTAAATTGGGGGATAGTCTGTGTTGGTACGTGTGAGAGAGATCCACCTTTCCAAGTTGTTGGGGTTCATCTCATACTTCTGAAGGTTTGAGGGTGCTGCCTGTTCCATACTCCCCCTACTCCTAGCCTTTTAGGGGTACAAACAATAGTAATTGGGGCCTAGTGTGGTTGTGTACGTGTGATATACATACACTTTTTTGGGATCATATTTTCTATTCCGCTATTTAATCAAAAACCTTTGGGGATCAGTTAAATTGGGGGATAGTCTGTGTTGGTACGTGTGAGAGAGATCCACCTTTCCAAGTTGTTGGGGTTCATCTCATACTTCTGAAGGTTTGAGGGTGCTGCCTGTTCCATACTCCCCCTACTCCTAGCCTTTTAGGGGTGCAAACAATAGTAATTGGGGCCTAGTGTGGTTGTGTACGTGTGATATACATACACTTTTTTGGGATCATATTTTCTATTCCGCTATTTAATCAAAAACCTTTGGGGATCAGTTAAATTGGGGGATAGTCTGTGTTGGTACGTGTGAGAGAGATCCACCTTTCCAAGTTGTTGAGGTTCATCTCATACTTCTGAAGGTTTGAGGGTGCTGCCTGTTCCATACTCCCCCTACTCCTAGCCTTTTAGGGGTACAAACAATAGTAATTGGGGCCTAGTGTGGTTGTGTACGTGTGATATACATACACTTTTTTGGGATCATATTTTCTATTCCGCTATTTAATCAAAAACCTTTGGGGATCAGTTAAATTGGGGGATAGTCTGTGTTGGTACGTGTGAGAGAGATCCACCTTTCCAAGTTGTTGGGGTTCATCTCATACTTCTGAAGGTTTGAGGGTGCTGCCTGTTCCATACTCCCCCTACTCCTAGCCTTTTAGGGGTACAAACAATAGTAATTGGGGCCTAGTGTGGTTGTGTACGTGTGATATACATACACTTTTTTGGGATCATATTTTCTATTCCGCTATTTAATCAAAAACCTTTGGGGATCAGTTAAATTGGGGGATAGTCTGTGTTGGTACGTGTGAGAGAGATCCACCTTTCCAAGTTGTTGGGGTTCATCTCATACTTCTGAAGGTTTGAGGGTGCTGCCTGTTCCATACCCCCCCTACTCCTCATCTAGCCTTTTAGGGGTACAAACAATAGTAATTGGGGCCTAGTGTGGTTGTGTACGTGCGAGATACATACACTTTTTTTGATCATATTTCCTATTCCGCTATTCAATAAAAACCTTTGAGGATCAATTGAATTGCGGGATAGTCTGTGTCGGTACGTGTGAGAGAGATCCACCTTTCCAAGTTGTTGGGGTTCATCTCATACTTCTGAAGGTTTGAGGGTGCTGCCTGTTCCATACCCCCCCTACTCCTCATCTAGCCTTTTAGGGGTACAAACAATAGTAATTGGGGCCTAGTGTGGTTGTGTACGTGCGAGATACATACACTTTTTTTGATCATATTTCCTATTCCGCTATTCAATAAAAACCTTTGAGGATCAATTGAATTGCGGGATAGTCTGTGTCGGTACGTGTGAGAGAGATCCACCTTTCCAAGTTGTTGGGGTTCATCTCATACTTCTGAAGGTTTGAGGGTGCTGCCTGTTCCATACCCCCCCTACTCCTCATCTAGCCTTTTAGGGGTACAAACAATAGTAATTGGGGCCTAGTGTGGTTGTGTACGTGCGAGATACATACACTTTTTTTGATCATATTTCCTATTCCGCTATTCAATAAAAACCTTTGAGGATCAATTGAATTGCAGGATAGTCTGTGTCGGTACGTGTGAGAGAGATCCACCTTTCCAAGTTGTTGGGGTTCATCTCATACTTCTGAAGGTTTGAGGGTGCTGCCTGTTCCATACCCCCCCTACTCCTCATCTAGCCTTTTAGGGGTACAAACAATAGTAATTGGGGCCTAGTGTGGTTGTGTACGTGCGAGATACATACACTTTTTTTGATCATATTTCCTATTCCGCTATTCAATAAAAACCTTTGAGGATCAATTGAATTGCGGGATAGTCTGTGTCGGTACGTGTGAGAGAGATCCACCTTTCCAAGTTGTTGGGGTTCATCTCATACTTCTGAAGGTTTGAGGGTGCTGCCTGTTCCATACCCCCCCTACTCCTCATCTAGCCTTTTAGGGGTACAAACAATAGTAATTGGGGCCTAGTGTGGTTGTGTACGTGCGAGATACATACACTTTTTTTGATCATATTTCCTATTCCGCTATTCAATAAAAACCTTTGAGGATCAATTGAATTGCGGGATAGTCTGTGTCGGTACGTGTGAGAGAGATCCACCTTTCCAAGTTGTTGGGGTTCATCTCATACTTCTGAAGGTTTGAGGGTGCTGCCTGTTCCATACCCCCCCTACTCCTCATCTAGCCTTTTAGGGGTACAAACAATAGTAATTGGGGCCTAGTGTGGTTGTGTACGTGCGAGATACATACACTTTTTTTGATCATATTTCCTATTCCGCTATTCAATAAAAACCTTTGAGGATCAATTGAATTGCGGGATAGTCTGTGTCGGTACGTGTGAGAGAGATCCACCTTTCCAAGTTGTTGGGGTTCATCTCATACTTCTGAAGGTTTGAGGGTGCTGCCTGTTCCATACCCCCCCTACTCCTCATCTAGCCTTTTAGGGGTACAAACAATAGTAATTGGGGCCTAGTGTGGTTGTGTACGTGCGAGATACATACACTTTTTTTGATCATATTTCCTATTCCGCTATTCAATAAAAACCTTTGAGGATCAATTGAATTGCGGGATAGTCTGTGTCGGTACGTGTGAGAGAGATCCACCTTTCCAAGTTGTTGGGGTTCATCTCATACTTCTGAAGGTTTGAGGGTGCTGCCTGTTCCATACCCCCCCTACTCCTCATCTAGCCTTTTAGGGGTACAAACAATAGTAATTGGGGCCTAGTGTGGTTGTGTACGTGCGAGATACATACACTTTTTTTGATCATATTTCCTATTCCGCTATTCAATAAAAACCTTTGAGGATCAATTGAATTGCGGGATAGTCTGTGTCGGTACGTGTGAGAGAGATCCACCTTTCCAAGTTGTTGGGGTTCATCTCATACTTCTGAAGGTTTGAGGGTGCTGCCTGTTCCATACTCCCCCTACTCCTCATCTAGCCTTTTAGGGGTACAAACAATAGTAATTGGGGCCTAGTGTGGTTGTGTACGTGTGATATACATACACTTTTTTTGGATCATATTTTCTATTCCGCTATTCAATAAAAACCTTTCTAGGGCAAGATCTTAAATTACAGAAATATGAGGAGACCGTCAAATAAGGGCCGTGGCCTGGGTCGTGGTGCTGCTGGTAGAGCTCCTGTTGCAAGGAGAGGACATGGTCGATCTGTGCCAGCTACACGCACAAGTGAAACACCTTCCTCAAGTGTGAGTAGGCGACAGAACCTGCATCAGTATTTGGTAGGGCATCAAACGCCCCTAGAAGTGATGAGGCCAGAACAAGTTGAGGCGATAGTAGATTGGTTTGCTGCTGACAGTGCCTCCAGTTCCTTCACATTGTCTCCCACCCAGTCTACTGCAGAAAGGTCAGAGTTGGCACCTGCAGCCAATGTCCAACCGTCTTTCACCTCACCCCCTTGCAAATCAGGCCAGCAGTCTGAGCCCCAAGCCATACAGCAGTCTCTTATTCTTTTTGAGGACTCTGTCAGCAGGGTTTCCCAGGGCCATCCACCTAGCCCTGCCCCAGAAGTGGAAGAGATTGAGTGCAGCGATGCCCAACCACTTATTTCTCAAGATGAGTACATGCAAGGATCATCGCAGCACGTCTCCGATGATGACGAAACGCAGGTGCCAACTGCTGCGGCGTTCAGCATTGTGGAGACCGACAAGGAGGGCAGGGGTGAAGACTGGGTGGAAGATGATGTGGAGGACGATGAGGTCCTCGACCCCACATGGAATGAACGTCATGCAGGTGAACTGAGTAGTTTGGAGGAAGAGGCGGTGGTCGCACAGAGCCACCAGCACAGCAGAAGAGGGAGCAGGGTGCAGAAGCGGAGCGGCCGTGCCCTAGACACTACGCCCGCTACTGCCCAACGCAGCAAGGGAACGAGCGCACCAAAGTCAGCTCAAAGGAGTTCTCTAGCGTGGAAGTTCTTTAGAAAATGTGCTGATGACAGGACACGAGTGGTTTGCACCCTGTGCAATCAGAGCTTGAAGCGAGGCATGAACCTTCTCAACCTGAGCACAACCTGCATGATCAGGCATCTAAGTGCAAAGCACGAGCTGCAGTGGAGTACACACCTTCAAAACCAAGAAACGTCTCTGGCTCATCCTGCTTCCTCTTCTGCTGCAGTCTCGGCCGCTCCAGCCACATCTGTAGTGATACCGGCACCTGCCACCCCGCAAACAGACGATCTGTCAGCAACACCACCACCTGGGTCACCAACAACCATCTCCACAATGTCCCGTGGAAGCGTTCAGCTTTCCATCTCCCAAACACTTGAGAGGAAGAGGAAGTACCCCCCTACCCACCCGCGATCCCTGGCCCTGAATGCCAGCATTTCAAAATTATTGGCCTTTGAAATGCTGTCATTCCGTCTGGTGGAGACGCACAGTTTTAAAAACCTTATGTCGGTGGCTGTCCCACAGTACGTCGTGCCCAGCCGCCACTACTTTTCCAGGCAAGCCATCCCTTCCCTGCACAACCAAGTGGGGGGAAAAATCAGGTGTGCACTGCGCAACGCCATCTGTGCCAAGGTCCACCTAACTACGGATACGTGGACCAGTAAGCACGGTCAGGGGCGTTATATCTCCCTAACGGCACACTGGGTAAATGCAGTGGCGGATGGGCCTGAGGCGGATAGCAATTTGGCGCATGTCCTTCCACCACCGAGGATTGCAGGGCGCTTCAGTTTGCCTCCTGTTCCTAACTCCTCCTACTCCGCTTCCTCATCCTCTACCGCCTCCTCATCCGGACAGCGTAACACCTTCACCACCAACTTCAGCACGGCCAGGGGTAAACGACAGCAGGCAGTTTTACAACTTGCCTGTTTGGGGGACAAACCACACACCGCGCAGGAGTTGTGGAGGAGCATGGAACAGCAGACAAATGAGTGGTTGCTGCCAGCGAGCCTCAAGCCCGGCCTGGTGGTGTGCGATAACGGGCGAAATCTCATAGCAGCTCTGGGCCTAGCCGGTTTGACGCACATCCCTTGCCTGGCGCATGTGCTGAATTTGGTGGTGCAGAGGTTCCTTAAAAACTACCCCGATATGTCAGAGCTGCTGCAGAAAGTGCGGGCCGTTTGTGCGCACTTTCGGCGTTCTCACCCTGCTGCTGCTCGCCTGGCAGCGCTGCAGCGTAACTTCGGCCTTCCCGCTCACCGCCTCATATGTGACGTGCCCACAAGGTGGAACTCCACCTTGCACATGCTGGAAAGACTGTGCGAGCAGCAGCAGGCCATAGTGGAGTTTCAGCTGCAGCACGCACGCGTGAGTCGCTCTGCGGAACAGCACCACTTCACCACCAATAACTGGGCCTCCATGCGAGACCTGTGTGCCTTGTTGCGCTGTTTTGAGTACTCCACCAACATGGCCAGTGGCAATGACGCCGTTCTCAGCTTAACTATCCCACTTCTATGCCTCCTTGAAAAAACAATTCGGGCGATGATGGAAGAGGATGTGGCACAGGATGAGGAGGAGGAGGAGGATGAAGAGGTAACATTTCCAAGGCTTTCAGGGCAGTCATTCGCAAGGGGCTCCGAGGGTGGGTTCCTGCACACGCAAACGCCAGGGACGCAATTGTCCAGCAGGGGCACAGTTCTGGAGGATGAGGAGGATGAGGAGGAGGAGGAGCTGGAGGAGGAGATGGAACCATGTTCACAGCAGGGTGGCACCCAGGCCAGCTCATGGCCATCACTGGTGCGTGGCTGGGGGGATACAGAGGACACGGACCATACACCTCCCACAGAGGACAGCCTTTCGTTGCCTCTGGGCAGCCTGGCACACATGAGCGATTACATGCTGCAGTGTCTCCACAACGACCGCCGAGTTGCCCACATTCTAACTTGTGCTGATTACTGGGTGGCCACGCTGCTGGATCCCCGTTACAAGGACAACGTACCGTCCTTAATTCACTCACTGGAGCGCGATCGCAAGATGCGCGAGTACAAGCGCACGCTGGTAGACGCCATGCTGCTGGCATTCCCATCTGACAGCGGGGCCACAGTGGAAGCACAAGGCAGAGGAGGAGGAGGAGGAGGTCGCCAACGCAACCAGGGCACCGCCAGCACCTCAGAAGGCAGGGTTAGCATGGCCGAAATGTGGAAAAGCTTTGTCAGCACGCCACAACAAACAGCAGCACCAGCAGCTCAGATGGAACGTCTTAGCAGGAGGCAGCATTTTACCAACATGGTGGAGCAGTATGTGTGCACACGCCTACATGTAGTGAATGACGGGTCTGCCCCCTTCAACTTCTGGGTCTCCAAATTGGGCACATGGCCTGAGCTTGCCCTTTACGCCTTGGAGGTGCTGGCGTGCCCTGCAGCCAGTGTATTATCTGAACGGGTATTTAGCACGGCTGGGGGCGTTATAACAGACAAGCGCAGCCGCCTGTCCAGAGACAATGTGGACAAGCTCACGTTCATTAAAATGAACCAGGCATGGATCCCACGGGACTTTTCCGTACCTTATGCAGAATAGCAATGGATACCGACCTTACCCACCCATTGTTCCATTTTTGCTCTTTCTCACTCTTTTGGGGTGTACCCTCATTTAAAATTTGTGAAAAGAAGCAGTGTTGGCTACCTCGTCCTCCTCCTCAGGGCCAGATTAATGTAGGGGCTATTGGAGCTGCAGCTCCAGGCCCCTACCTTTTATATAGGCCCCGGGTTGGCCATATTCACTGTTACCGCTCTTCTGTCACTTGTAAACACAGAAGTCTGGCTTCTATGCTCGCTTCCCCAGGCAGCACCCTCAGAACCTCCCCACACAGCGTGAAGGCCGGACAAGGAGGGACAGTTGGCGATGCATGGATGTGTTTATGGGCTTCAGAGACAGCATCCCATGTTGAATTAGGCATGCATGGCTGCACCCTTCCTCCTCTGGGTGCATGGCAAGGCACGGCCCTAAGGCCCTTCAAAATCCTCAGCACCAAGCCCATGATGCTGTTAATCCGGCCCTGGTCCTCCTCCACCGCCGCTTCCACCTACACCGCCCATAGGTGTGCGCAGCCTATTGCATTAAGGTGTGCACCCCAAAGTTGAAATACACATGCATGTGTTTGCCAGCAGGGAGAGTAATGTATCGGGGCCATGTACCTGTAGGCAAGGAGAAATAGAGCAGAGCAGGTCCCAGGGAGATCTTTCCCATCTCCTCACTGGCAATGCTATGTGCCCTAGGTGATTAGGGTGTGCCCAGGCACACCCAGCACACCCTGTGCGCACGCCTATGTCACCGCCACATCCACCACCACCTCAACCTCCCTCCTACTCCATATGGGCCTCGTCCTTCAGAGATGAAGAAGAACATTGTTTTATTTTTCTGTTTTTTTTTGTTGTTTTAAGTTATTTCCCTATCCACATTTGTTTGCAGAGCACTTGCCATGCTCTTAATTACGTTTTGCTGCCATTTGCAGCACTCTAGCCCTTTCCTTTGGTGTTTTAGAGCCATTTTAGTGCCTTAAAGTTCGGGTCCCCATTGACTTCAATGGGGTTCGGTGTCCGGGAAAAGTTCGGTAAAAGTCCGGGACACGGACCCGGACTTTTTTTTAAAGTTCGGCCGAACCCGTCGAACACGGACATCTAGGTGTCCGCTCAACCCTACTCAACACTAGTGTGGAGTCTTGTATTTCTATCAATCTTATTTGTGCAATTCTGATACAGTAAAGTGAATAAACATTGTCAAAAAACAAACAAACGAGGGCACCTCAATCTAGGTGTAGAAGTTTATTAAAAAGAATAAAAGACAATACAATTGCACTCACTAGTTAAAGTGGATCAAGGCTTGTGATAAACCCATATGAATCTCCAAAGGATCACTGTGTGACTGCAGACATGAGGTTGGCTGAAGCAGAGTTCTTGGTGGAAGTACAACTGTCAATGTTCAGGCTTGCAGAAGAATCAAGATGGCTGCGGCTCCAAACAGCACCTCTCTCGGCTGAGTGATGAAGACAGGAAGTGGAGGGGGTGTGGCTACATATTTCAGGGCAGACAGGAGTGACCCTTCGTCAAACCATAGGAAAGAGTTTGGCCAAAGGACAAGTCTTTATATACTGTGAAGGGTAGGAGGGGGCAGGAGCAGGAGGCCAGTACTATTAATTCTTGTTTACCAAAATAGTGCTAGACAATGCATGTGAAGGAAAGAACAATGGGATACAGAAGGCTAGTGTTAATTAACCCTTGGAAGATCAATACTGTCAATACTCAAAAAACAGAGAAATAAAATATGAATAAACAATAAAAAGTGAAAGACATATTCTTTTGCTGATTAGAATAGTTAAATAGGACAGTTATGTGATTGGGCTTATGAATGTATCCATGCTTGGATGCCAAAAATTGGCACCAATAACCAGTTATATGATAGTATGCGAAACAGTCAGATACAATTTTGTTTTCTAAACATTAAGACTAGCCTATTTAGTATCTAATCATCAAAAGATTATCTCTTTAACTTTGTATTAGTTATTCATATTTTATATCTCTGTTTTTTTGAGTACTGACAGTATTGGTCGTTCAAGGGTTATTTAACACTAGCGCTTATGTATCTCCTTGTTCTTTCCTTTACATGCATTGTCTAGCACTAATTTGGTCAAACAAGAGTTAAAATACTGGCCTCCTGCTCCCGCCCCCTCCCACCCTTTACAGTATATAAAGACTTGTCCTTTGATCAATCTCCTTCCTATGGTTTGATAAAGGGGCGCTCCTGTCTGCCCTGAAACATGTAGTCACACTCCCTCCACTTCCTGCAATCACCCAACCCAGAGAGGTGCTGTTTGGAGCCATAGCCATCTTACTACGTCCGCAAGCTGCTATGGCTTATGTTCATGCCTTAAACCTGACACCTGTACTTCAACCAAAAACTCTGCTTCAGCCAGCCACATGCCTGCAGAGCTCTACAGCCTCACAGTGATCCTTTGGAGGTCTATATGGGTTTATGACAAGCCTTGATCCACTTTTATTTAGTGAGTGTAATTTTGTCTTTTATTCTTTTTAATAAACTACTACACCTAGATGGAGGTGCCCTCTTTAGTTTGTTTTTCAGATGTGCATTAGGATCCCAAGCCCTAATTTGAGAGGAGTAGCATCCACTTTACCTGTGTTCCCTACCACTCTCCTGGCCCTTTTATGTGGCCCATTAAATGATGGTTGGGTTTCAGTCAGCACAATAGCTTAATTATTTTCTTTGGAATGAACATTGTCATCTTAGAACTACGGGTGTGTAAATGGCAAAATCAGCAGGTGCAAATTAAGAGAAAAAAAGCTTGAAAAAAGAAAACAAATGCTGCCACTTTATTTTAAGAACTGGTAAAAGCTTAAATATAATACCTTTTTGTTTTTGGGTTTGTATACAGTACTTTTATGAAGCAATGCCATAATTAACCTTTCTACTGTAACCAAAAGGCCAGAGTCAGAAAAACACTACTTGTATCCTTTACTGTACACAAAACATTCTAATTCCTTCTACTGACTTGTCATTACTTATTAGAATGCAATACAATAATATATTGTGGCAATGTGCTGTAGTAAATCTATGCAAATAAAAAACCATAATCCTTGGAATTGTATTGTCTAAAGGCCATGAAATACATAGGATATGTATTATAAAATCAATAGCCAGCATAGTGCCCTAAAGGATTTTCTAGTACAGAACACTCTGAGAACAGGCCTAGGCAAATCAACCACCACTCCCATAAATCTAAGATTGTATACATTTACAAGAAAAGCATAAGACAATACTATGCTCTGCTTAAAGGAAACGTTTGGAGAAGTCTGATGCTGCAGCTGTCCCCTGCTGGTTCTGAGCCAGAGAGTTGAGCGATCACATAGAATGCATTAAGGTGAAAAAAACCTTCTACTTTTAAAACCACTTTAAGGCTAAACAGGGCCATAAGCACACCATTAGCTCAGAATATCTTTTTATTAATCATACTGTATAACATATATGACCCTACATGGGATATTGCCAAATCACGATATTATTAACCTCCCTGGCGGAATGATTCTTTCCGATTTTAGGTGCTGAAAGCGGTACCATTATTTTGCATGTAATTCTTAGGAATGAGCAGCCCAAACCAACTATTTACATATGATTTCTTTTTTACTGTGCGTTCTTCTTTATAACATCTCGGGTATGATAAAGTTTGAAACACAAAATCATAAATTATAATATAGTAAATCACTATAAATAAGTTAAAGTATGTATATATATATATATATATATATATATATATATATTAAAAAAGAATAGCGCACATGTTGCTTGGTCCATAGCTGCACTGGCTTTAGATATACATGTTCAGGGTTTGGTCCCCCAATTTTTTGCTTGTTTATTATATATATATATATATATATGTATGTATACGTGTATATATATATATATCTATATATATATTTATATATATATATATAGGTATATATATATATCTGTATATATATATAGATATATATATCTATATATATATATATATATATAAAGTACAATAAAACTGCAGGAAAGGGCACTTGGGGGCAATCTAATGTGAATTTATTTTATTTTGCTATGTATCTGTGTGTTTTGTGTGTTTTACATTTGAATTTGCCACCGGTTCCACCCCCCTACGAGCATCACGTCACAGGAGATGGAAGCCGGGGCACGGAGAGCATCGGGAGGAAGAACCGCCGCCGCACACCGCCCGCATACATCGCTGGATCCCGGTGACAAGGTAAGTAACCCCTCTACCAGGATCCAGCGATGCTTCTGGCAGTACCCCGAGTGTGGCTTGGGGTTACCGCTTTTGACAGTGAAATTTAACCCCCGAGCCACACTCGGGAATACCGCTAGGAAGGTTAAAATACAAGAATATTTATATCCCTCTCAACACAAATGTTTTTATTATCTATAGAATCTATGATACTGGCATTATAAATGCATTAACATATGGGGATATTAATATACACGATATTGTCAAAATTATTGGGACGCCTGCCTATATATATATATATATATATATATATATATATATATTTTTTTTTTTTTTATTGGGGATTTCAAGGATCCTCTTAAAGCAAACACATTAGGGGATAGTCAGGCAGATTTGGGTTGGTAGCTCCATAGGTTGGGAGAGATTTGGTAAAAGTCCTGAAGGTGAGCATGGGAGGAGGTGACAAGGGCATTAGAGAGCAGGAGGTTTTGGGAGGAATGAAGAGAACAATTAGGTTGGTATATTGAGACAAGGTTACTAATGAAGCTAGGGGCAGAGTTATGGAGAGCTTTGTAAGTTGTTGTTAATATTTTTAATTAAATTTGTTGGGTGAGCGGAAGCCAGTGGAGGGATTGACAGAGAGGAGTAGCAGACACTGAACAGTTAGTAAGGTGGATGAGTCTGGCAGCAGCATTCATAATGGACTGAAGGGGGATAGCCTATGTAAAGGTAATCCAGTGAGGAAATGTTGCGTAGGTTAAGGTGGCAAGATTCAGACAGTAATTGGATGTGGGGCCAAAAGGATAGTTCAGAGTCCAGGATTACAACTAGAACCTTGGTGTGCAGGGATGGGTTGATAGTTGTGCCAAGTTGACAAGAAATCAGGGGCAGAGGCACATGGGGAAGGAAATATTATGAGCTCAATTTTGGATAGATTGAGTTTCAGGAAGTGGTGTGACATCCAGGTTGATATGTCTGTTAGTAAATTAGTGATATGTGAGGAGAGTGAAGAAGTGTGCTGAAGGGTAAAAAGATAAACGTGGGTTTTGTCAATGTAGAGATGGTATTGGAAGCCGTTGGAGGCTATCAGCTGACCCAGGAAGGAGGTGTAGATTGAGATTAGGAGAGGCCCGAGAACAGAACCTTGGGGGGACCCCAACAGAGAAAGGAAGAAGAGAGGAGGAAGTAGAATTGTATTTGACAGTGAAGGTGTGGTTGGATAAATAGGATGAGAACAAGCAAAGATTACAGTCACAGAGACCAAAGGCATGTCGTTTTTTGTAGAAGGGGTGATCCACTGTGTAAAAGGCAGCAGAGAGGTCCAGGAGTAGGAGTACAGAATAGTGTCCATTTGATTTAGCCATTAGCGGATCGTTTTAGGAGAGCAGTTTCTGTGGAGGGTTGAGCACGAAATCCAGACTGAAGGTGATCAAGAAGGATATTCTCAGTGAGATATACTATATATATATATATATATATATATATATATATATATATATATATATATATATACAGTATCTCACAAAAGTGAGTACACCCCTCATATTTTTTTAAATATTTTATTATATCTTTTCATGTGACAACACTGAAGAAATGACACTTTGCTACAATGTAAAGTAGTGAGTGTACAGCTTGTGTAACAGAGTAAATTTGCCGTCTCCTCAAAACAACGCAACACACAGCCAATAATGTCTAAACCGCTGGCAACAAAAGTGAGTACACCCCTAAATAAATATGTCCAAATTGGGCCCAATTAGCCATTTTCCTTCCCCGATGTCATGCCCCCGTGTCATGTGACTCGTTAGTGTTACAAGGTCTCAGGTGTGAATGGGGGGCAGGTGTGTTAAATTTGGTGTTATCGCTTTCATTCTCTCATACTGGTCACTAGAAGTTCAACATGGCACCTCATGGCAAAGAACTCTCTGAGGATCTGAAAAAAAGAATTGTTGCTCTACATCAAGATGGCCTAGGCTATAAGAAGATTGCCAAGACTCTGAAACTGAGCTGCAGCACTGTGGCCAAGACCATACAGTCGTTAAAAATGACAGATTCCACTCAGAACAGGCCTCGCCATGGTCAACCAAAGAAGTCGCTTGCACATGCTCAGCATCATATCCAGAGGTTGTCTTTGGGAAATAGTCGTATTAGTGCTGCTAGCATTGCTGCAGAGGTTAAAGGGGTGGGGGGTCAGCCTGTCAGTGCTCAGACCACACTGTGCATCAAATTGGTCTGCATGGCTGTCATCCCAGAAGGAAGAAAATCTGCAAACAGTTTGCTGAAGACAAGCAGACTAAGGACATGGATTACTGGAACCATGTCTTGCTGTCTGATGAGACCAATAAAAATGTATTTGGTTCAGATGGTGTCAAGTGTGTGTGGCGGCAACCAGGTGAGGAGTACTAAGACAAGTGTGTCTTGCCTACAGTCAAGCATGGTGGTGAGAGTGTCAAAATTTTTTTTTTAATTATTAAAAAAGCATTACTATTTTACTTAAAAAAAATTTTTCTGACTTTTTCCTGAACTTGAGTGGGTAGAAGTGAACATAGGCTACTAGTGCAAAGCCTAGTAATGTGCATGACACCATGTAGGGTAGCAGATTGCAACAGCTGAGGGCAGACTAATAAAAATGATTTCTCACTAATTCCTTTAGTGTTTCAGCATAATTTCTCTCTGCTATATGATAATAAATAAAAACCAAAGAACTGAAGACTTAAAGGTTAAGACAATGACTTTAAAAGAGAATAGCTGGAAAAAAAGAGACTATAATTGCTAAAGGCAAAAAAGCCACAAAATCTGACTCAATGAAGGTAGTTTATTTGAGGAGCAATTTTTCAAATACTTCCAGAAAACATCCAAAAATATAAATTTACTTTGAACCTGATTAAATGTTTGACAGGTTTGATAAAACAAATTTAAACATTGCTTATATAGTGAATCAATGGGTAACATTTGTTTTCCTCAGAAACCACATGGTTAAAGAGATTCTAAAGGCTCAAGGTTTTTTACCTTCATGCATTAAAAAACCTTCTCTGAGCAGCAGCTGTAAGATTCTGGTACCTCTGGTACCCTTATTTTCCACGTTTCTTTCAAATATGCGTCCCACCTTTCTAATTAGGTGGTACGCATACACCTTTAAGACAGATGACGTCATCGCCGAGCGCCGCAGAGCGGCTATTTCAACCGCCGGCGTTCTCTCTCACATCGTTCGTTCAACCTGCCGTGTGTCCACATGCTTACAAGCTTGCCTTGCTACCGGAACCTCCAGCTATTCTCTTTTACTTGGAAACAGACCGGAACCTCGCTACCGATCCCTGTATCTCGCTACTGGATCACTCCCTTACTACTGGACCCTGCTACTACTAACTTTACTAGTGATAAGTACCCCACAGGGGAATCCTCTATAACCTTACTTACACTATCTACCTCTGCACATAAGGACTGTTACTATCTATGCATACTAATTCTATCATCTGCACTGTTACATAAATTGCTAGCTCTTGAGTCTACTACTATCTATCCTTGCACTGGGTTAGTCTATCCTGTATTTGTCATCTGCTGTCCTTACCACCTGTTACCATACTCGATTACTAACCTATCTGCATTCTACCTAATACCATCTAATACTCTCCTGAACATTTCTATCAAGTGTTGCCATCTCTGTCACTGTTCACACCTGTCCCTTCAGCACATCATCTTCATACTGTTATATACATCCTATCACTCCAGGAACATCTTATTGAGTGTGTATATCTGTATGCTGAAGCTGACAGGCCCACAGTGATGAGTCTGGAGAGTTGGATCTGGTTATTCAACACATCTCTACATGACTACTGAGTGGAGATTCTGCAGCTGCAAATCCAGCCTACTACAAAAACGCAGGAGCGTTACAGATTGAACGAACCATAAAAAATGGATTCAGCAGAATTACCCACTCAAGTGACACAATTAACACAACAAGTAAATGCATTAATACTTGCTGTTACTGAAGTAAAAGATGAAAATCAGACTCTGAGACAGCAGGTAACCCGTCTTTCACAGCTTACTGCTGCTCAGCCCCCTGAACCTAAAATAAACCCTCCTCTAGTGTTTACAGGTGATCGGAAAAAATTTAGTGAATTCAAAAACGCATGTCAATTACTTTTTTTGTTAAAACCTCGTACATACCCTACTGATCAAATTAAAGTCTGTACCGTTATCTCATACTTAACGGGTGACCCACGGGCCTGGGCAGACTCTCTCTTTGAGAAAAATTATCAGCTTCTGAACTCCTATTCTTTATTCCTAGCGGAACTCGCTAGTTTATATGATGACCCCAACAGGCAGAGTACTGCTGATATTCAATTGAGGGCTTTAAAACAAGGAAGGAGACCTGTAGAAGACTTTGTAGCTGAGTTCAAAAGATGGACCCTTGATTCAGGGTGGAATGATACATCTCTGCAAACTCAATTCAGACTCGGCTTGTCAGAAGCTGTTAAAGACGAGCTCGCCCGAGCGGATTTACCTGGCACCTTGGATGCCTTAATACAACTCAGTATCAACATCGACAGGCGACTGTGTGAAAGAAGGGCTGAGAAAATGGGAATGCCATTGTCTAGTCCTTCTCGGATTTCGGCCGTTGACCCTACTCCCATGGAGGTAGGAACCATACGCCCACCTTTATCAACTACTGAACGAGCCAGAAGAAGATCCAGAAACCTCTGCATGTACTGCGCATCCCCGGATCATTTGATAAGCGTCTGTCCCCTTGTCCGCAAAAAAGAGGGTGAGTGTTTACATGTTTTGCTAGGAGGATTAACGACTTCCTTTTCTAACCCCTATCTCTTTGTTCATTTGACATTACAGTGGGACCAGACTAGGATTACCACCAAGGCTATGATCGACACCGGATCTTGTGGAAACTATATTGATACATGTTTTGTTACCTTAAATAAAATACCTATTATTTCAAAACCTAAACCTGTTTCTGTTAGTTTCATTAACGGTATCCCACTATCTTCTGGTCCAATCACCAACCAGACACAAGCACTCCTCGTCACTACTAACGAGTCTCATATGGAGACCACCACTTTTGATATACTATCTTCACCCCATTTTTCTATTATTTTGGGACTCCCCTGGTTACACACACATCAACCAATCATAGATTGGAAAAAACTGACTTTGTCTTTCTCTTCTCACTATTGTGAGATTACGTGTAACCTCCCATCTTATGGAAAGATCCTGTCTGTGGTGTCAGATGAGATTGCACCACTATGCTATCAGGATCTGTCCGAAGTATTCCTTGAAAAAAATGCTCAAATGTTGCCTCCCCATAGGGATTATGATTGCACTATCGATCTACTCCCTAACAGCAAATTGCCTTTCGGTCATGTTTATCCTCTTTCACAGGATGAACTTTCTCATCTCAAGGAATACTTGGATGAGAATTTGACAAAAGGGTTCATCAGACCCTCTACTTCTTCCACAGCTGCAGGACCTTTTTTTGTTCGCAATAAGGATTCAAGTCTTATGCCCTGTACACACTATCAGATTATCTGAAGACTTTTGTCTGCAGACGTACCAAAACCATATAATATGAGGTCAAACCTAAACACTTTCAATTTGTATGCAATCCGGCAGGCCCTTGCACTACATAGAAAAGGTAAATCTGAAGACAAAAGTCTTCAGATAATCTGATAGTGTGTACAGGGCATAAGGCCTATTATCGATTATAGGCAATTAAATACGATTACAATAAAGGATCGCTATCCTTTACCGCTCATCCCTGAACTCATTGAACAAGTGCGTGGGGCTACTTACTTCTCTAAATTAGACCTGAAAGGGGCATACAACCTAATCCGAATCCGTGACGGAGATGAGTGGAAAACAGCATTCAGAACCAGATACGGATTATTCGAATATCTTGTGATGCCATTCGGGTTGTGTAATGCTCCCGCAGCCTTCCAAAGGTTCATAAACGACATCTTTAGAGACTTACTTGATGTCTGTGTTGTAGTATATCTGGACGATATACTTATCTATTCTCGATCTCTCTCTCTGAACATATAAAACATGTAAGACTTGTGTTATCCAGATTACTCGCACACAATCTATACGTGAAATTAAAAAAATGCCTATTTCATAAAGAAGAAATATTATTCCTGGGATACATCATATCCAAAACCGGAATTAAGATGGATATGAGCAAGATATCCTATATTCTGGACTGGCCTATACCAACAACTCGTAAGCATTACAGCGATTCCTTGGATTTTCAAACTTCTATAGGAAGTTCATCAAGAACTTTTCTGCCATTGTGAGACCTCTCACACAACTGACAAGTATAAAGAAACCATTCAAATGGTCAGAAGAAGCAAATCGAGCTTTCTGCTTGTTAAAATCAAGCTTTACTTCTGCTCCCATACTACGCCATCTAGACCCATCCCTCCAATATATTCTGGAGGTAGATGCGTCAAATATGGCAGTAGGAGCAGTTCTCTCCCAACGACCAACAAATACTTCACCACTCCACCCAGTTGCTTTCTTTTCAAAATCATTAAGCAGCCCAGAGGTGAATTACCCAGTGGGTGAAAAGGAGTTGCTTGCCATAAAACTGGCACTGGAGAATTGGCGACATCTACTTGAGGGTACCCGGTTACCAATACTAATATATACAGATCACAAAAACCTTCAATACCTCCAGACTAACAAAACTCTCTCCCACCGGCAGGTACGATGGTCATTATTTTTCCTAAGATTCAACTTCTTAGTGACCTACACGCCTGCAGACAAAAATAAAAAAGCGGATGCGCTATCACGATTAACCGAAGATAACTGCGCTGAAATCCCTTCTATTCCTATAATACCCTATGAACGTATTATTGGGGTTGTTCGTTCCCTGAAGGAAGAGATTTTGCACAGTATAAGATTGGATTCACCTCCACCACAACTAAGTACTGATGCAGAAGGCTTCCTCTACTACAACGACAAACTCTACATACCCCCTACTATGCGCACCAAGATCTTGGAGTTATCACATGATGTGCCCATGGCAGGACATATGGGTATGACGAAAACCCTTAATTTGCTTACTAGGCAGTTTTGGTGGCCTGATATGAAGACGTCTGTACAAAAATTTGTATCTTCATGTGACATCTGTGCAAGGTCCAAAATTGACACTACAAAACCATCTGGTCTACTCTGCAGTCTACCAATACCCCAGGTTCCATGGGAGGTTGTATCCTTAGACTTTATAGTAGAACTACCACCTTCTAAAGGATTTAATACCATTCTAGTGTCAGTGGACCACCTGACAAAGATGGCACATTTCATCGCTATCCGTAGACTACCTTCATCCAAACAAACAGCGGAACTACTGATGAAACATGTGTTCAAGTTACACGGAATACCAAAGACTATTTTATCCGACCGTGGTTCACAGTTCATCTCCAAATTTTGGCAAGCTCTTTGTCAAATATTACGGATTGAGCGAAAGCTCACTTCACCCTACCACCCTCAGACCAACGGACAGACTGAAAGAGTCAACCAGTGTATAGAACAATATCTACGTTGCTACACATCATACCTACAGGATGATTGGGTGGACCTTCTCCCTCTGGCGGAATTTGCTTATAACAACGCAACCCACAGTACTACTAAGCAAAGTCCGTTCTACTTGAACTATGGGTTTCATCCCACACTTCTTCCACCACGCATCCTACCATCAAGTAACCCAGTAGCCTCAGACTATCTTACCCAAATAAAGGACTCTCTGGGTTTACTTAATACCACTATCTCACACGCCCATAGCCAACAAAAGAAGTACTACGACCTACGTAGAAGACCTTCTCCTCAGTATGCTATTGGGGACCTCGTTTGGCTATCGACAAGAAATTTAAGATTAAAGATCCCTAGCAAAAAGCTTGGACCTTTATTTCTGGGACCCTTCCCAATTAAGAAACTTATTGGAAAAGCTGCAGTACAGCTCACCTTACCAGCAGATCTCAAGATCCATCCCATCTTCCATGTGTCGCTACTGAAACCCCATGTTCCTAATCAGGGAATAAGGCCTATCATCTTGCCTCCACCTCCAGTACAAGTTGAAGGCGGAGAAGAATATGAGATTAAGGAGATTTTGGATTCTCGTATCCACAGAGGAAGACTCCAGTATCTCATAAGATGGAAGAACTATGGACCCCAAGACGACACCTGGTTGTATACCACTGATGTTCACGCACCTAGGCTTATACGAAGATTTCACTCGAAATACCCGGAGAAACCAGTGCTATAGGCCTTCCGGAGCCGGCCTTAAGGGGGGGGGGGGGGTACTGTAAGATTCTGGTACCTCTGGTACCCTTATTTTCCACTTTTCTTTCAAATATGCGTCCCACCTTTCTAATTAGGTGGTACGCATACACCTTTAAGACAGATGACGTCATCGCCGAGCGCCGCAGAGCGGCTATTTCAACCGCCGGCGTTCTCTCTCACATCGTTCGTTCAACCTGCCGTGTGTCCACATGATTACAAGCTTGCCTTGCTACCGGAACCTCCAGCTATTCTCTTTTACTTGGAAACAGACCGGAACCCCGCTACCGATCCCTGTATCTCGCTACTGGATCACTCCCTTACTACTGGACCCTGCTACTACTAACTTTACTAGTGATAAGTACCCCACAGGGGAATCCTCTATAACCTTACTTACACTATCTACCTCTGCACATAAGGACTGTTACTATCTATGCATACTAATTCTATCATCTGCACTGTTACATAGATTGCTAGCTCTTGAGTCTACTACCATCTATCCTTGCACTGGGTTAGTCTATCCTGTATTTGTCATCTGCTGTCCTTACCACCTGTTACCATACTCGATTACTAACCTATCTGCATTCTACCTAATACCATCTAATACTCTCCTGAACATTTCTATCAAGTGTTGCCATCTCTGTCACTGTTCACACCTGTCCCTTCAGCACATCATCTTCATACTGTTATATACATCCTATCACTCCAGGAACATCTTATTGAGTGTGTATATCTGTATGCTGAAGCTGACAGGCCCACAGTGATGAGTCTGGAGAGTTGGATCTGGTTATTCAACACATCTCTACATGACTACTGAGTGGAGATTCTGTAGCTGCAAATCCAGCCTACTACAAAAACGCAGGAGCGTTACAGCAGCCCCCTCAGCCCCCACCCCTGCGCACGATCTAGCGATGTGCATGAAAGCCATTGGCTCCGACTGCTGTCAATCACAGCCAGTGAGCCAATGAGAAGAGAGATGGGGCAGGGCTGAGCCATGGCTCTGTGTGTAAATAGACAAGCAGAGCAGCAGCTCAGGAGAAAGCCTGCTTGGGTGCCCTAATAGCAAGCTACTTGCTCTGGGGACACTCGGTAGGAGAGAGGGGGACCTGAGAAGAGGAGGATCGGAGCTGCTCTGTGCAATCCACTGCACATAGCAAAGGACTACGAAATGTTTGTTTGTTTTTTTTTTGTTTTTTTGGTATTTTTTTAAATCAACCTTTAATATGACTTTAAGGTGGGGAAAGACTGTAAGAAATGCTGATCATTATGCAGAAGGCATTTCAATGGCCACCAGTGTTTAATATTAAATATAGCCTTTTCTTTTACAGCAATTAGCTTCATGCAAGCTATGATGTTTTATAACCAGTTTTATTTAAAAAAAATAACCCATTTTCAGAGCTTACAAGTTTATATAGTTGTCCAACTCGTACAGAGTTTGGGGTTTGGGATGGTCCTTTTATGCATATTTTAATACATTTCATCAATATGACATGTTTTTTTTTTCTCTGAGCTGGAACTTTGTGGAAACTAAGTGATGTAAGCCGGGTGAGTAAAGTGTGAAATAGTGACTCCGCCATAAAAATAAAATTTTCAAGCTCTGAACTGAGATTGAAGTATCTGAAAAAAAGTACCTTTTTGACAAATAGTAGAGCAATAGTGTCAATAACTTCCATTACCTCTAATCAATATTATATTCAAACAGTTGTAATCTTTTTTTAAATTGATTTTTATTTTTTTACCTACTTGGCTGTCCTGTTAAAAAAATAATAATAATTATAAGTGTGATATGTCTCTTCATATTTTTAATAAACAAAATGGTTTAGCTCACCAAACCAATATAACAACGTGGTAAATGTATCCATTGGAGTCAGATACACTAATCAGTCAGGTGTTTAAAGCAGTTCACAAAAAATAAATACATTTTTGGCAGTTATAAAAAAAATAAATAAAGTAAACTGCTATTTAATAGAACTTTCCTGAAATGCAAAATAGCCCTCACAAAGAAGATTTCAAAAAGGGTATGAGACTGAAAATTAGTACAAAAAGATATTTAACCACTTCAGCTCCGGAAGGTTTTACCAGGCCATTTTTTTGTGATTCGCTACTGCGTTACTTTAACGAAAAAATTGATCGGCGTTCAACGCTGTACCCAAATACAATTGATGTCCTTTTTCTCCCACAAATAGAGCTTTCTTTTGGTGGTATTTGATCACCTCGGCGGTTTTTAGATTTTGCGCTATAAACAAAAAAAGAGCGACAATTTTGAAAAAAACGCCATATTTTTTACTGCTATAAAACATTCCTAATAAAAAAAATTTAAAAAATCTAATTTTTTTATCAGTTTAGGCCAATTTGTATTCTGCTACATATTTTTGGTAAAAAAAAATCCCAAAAAGCGTATTTTAATTGGTTTGCGCAAAAGTTATAGTGTTTACAAACTACGGGATAGATTTTTGGAATTTTTATTTATTTTTTTTTGTTTTTATTAGTATTGGCAGCGATCAGCATCTTTTAGCGGGACTGTGACATTGTGGCGAACAGATTGGGCCCCTAACTGACATTTTTGACACTTTTTGAGGACCAGTGATATAAATACAGTAATCAGTGCTAAATAATATGCACTGATACTGTATAAATGACACTGGCAGGGAAGGGGTCAACACTGGGGGTGATCAAAGGGGTTAATGTGTACCTAAATATTGTGCAAAAAATTAAGTTTAAAACCCGCGCTAAAAACAAAACAAAAAAACCCATGCTACCTGCAGCTGCTGCTCACTTAGGTAAAAACCAAGAAAAATAGAATGTCATAAAAACAGCGCTACCAGGAATGTGAATAATCAATAAATAAATAATAAAATCATCCAATGAATACATATAGTAAAGTGCGCTAGTGGTAAAAAAATGTAACAATTCATACATATAAAGGTGCAATGATATCAAAAATTAATTATAGTGCTAATAGTGCAAAGGTGCTGGATAAAGTGCAGTCCAAAATAGTCCACTCAAAATATGAATTTTAATAAAGTGCTGAATATAAAGAGCTTGAAGTGCTCCACACGGTGGGAAGGTGCTTCAAAAGACCCTTTTGGGGATCCACTCACCAGATTTTTATGATAATCAAGCCTCAAATAAGCAGTGGTTTTCCAGCATAATACAGCCCTTAGTGATAGATGGGTCAGCAAGCCTCCAGCCTTCAAATACAGTTCCCCCCTCGGTCAAGCACTCAAAAGGAAGGGAATGAGCCAGAAATAGTGAAACCCACAGGATAATTTATTAAAATATCAAGATTAAAACTACTCACATAAGTAGAAAGTATAAAAGCATAGGATAACCACAGGATAGACCAAAGGGTCTTTGATAACGCCCCTTGTGGGCGGGCGAAACGCGTCAACGCACTTCCTGGCAGACGGCAACCACACAACGTCATTTCCTATACCCCGTGGAACGCACGCCGGCAGCGTTCCCAGAAGTGGACGCAGACTACGCTGTTACTGTGGTGAGTGGATCCCCAACAGGGTCTTTTGAAGCACCTACCCAACGTGTGGAGCCCTTTAAGCACTTTATATTTAGCACTTTATTGAAATTTATATTTTGAGTGAACTATTTTGGACTGCACTTTATCCAGCACCTTTGTACTATTATAATTAATTTTTGATATCATTGCACCTTTATATGTATGAATTGTTAATTTTTTTACCACTAGTGCACTTTACTATATGTATTCATTGGATGATTTTATTATTTATTTATTGATTATTCACATTCCTGGTAGAGCTGTTTTTATTAAATTCTGTGTACCTAAATATGCTTACTAACTGTGGGGGAGGGGGGGTTCTGTGACAGGCTTAGCTGAAACTTCTGATCTCTTCCTGCCTGTCTAACAGAAGATCTGCCTGCTTTGTTTACATAAGCAGGCGGGTCTTCTGTCAGTTTATCTGATGATTGCGGGAGGCTGGCCGCAATCGCTGACGCTCCTCCCGCGGCCTGCCTCTGCTGTGTCTAAATACAGCGGGAGCTCGGCTCCGGCAGCACGCGCACGCCGCCGTGATCTTGTGCATGAAATCACGTAGTACTACGTGATTTTGCGCAGCCAAGCCGCCCTGCCACAGTAATACTATGGTGGGCGGTTGGCAAGAGGATAATCTACATCATATGATGGACAGGCGTATAGTTTACAAATGGTAAAGATTTGTCCTCATTGCTACTCTATAGTTGTAAATGTCCTACAAAGATCAGTACAACCTTTTAATATCAGCTCCCCCCAAGCCACTCTTAAATACCTACCTGAGCACAATCTCGATCCAAAGCTTTGTGTGTCTGCAGCAGTGCTACTCTTCTCTCCTCTCTTCTCACTGGAGGTTCAGCAGAAGCAGGAGACATTAACTCCTGCTGCTGTCAATCAAATCCTGTGAGCAGAGAATGGGGGCTGGAGCTGAGCTGCACTGTATGCGTCAATAGACACACACAGCCCAGCCTGGGATCGATCCTGCAGGTGTGCCCCCAAAGAAAGTGGCTTGCTATGGGGGCACACTCAGAAGAGTATGAGCCTGGAGTGCCAGTGGGGGACCTCAAAATAGGAGGTTGGGGCTGCTTTGTACTATTACCAATATAATTGCACTGAGCAGGTACATTTTTATGTACTTTTACAATCACTTTAATGTACACAGTTCTACATGTCCGAACAACACAACATTAGTGAGAAGCATTGTGGGGGTATATAATGGCAGTAAGCCGCTATGCTCCTCCAGGACCTGGGCAAATTGCAATTATTCAGGAAACTTCACACCAGAAAATTTTACAGAACAATTCAATGATATGTGTGTGATTAAATGTTTACAAAAAGATGGGTCATACAACACTGCATTGATCCAAAACATTGTAGTAAGCCCCCGTTCACACTAGGGCAACCTGTGAGGCGACCTGGTCGCCTCACAGGTCGCCGCAGGTCGCCTTCCATAGGGAAGCTGCGGACCCGTTCTAATAGGAGCGACACAAGTCGCTCCGACTTAGAAAAAGGGTCCGGAGCTTCTTTGGGGCGACCCGGAGGCGACCGCCATAGACTTCAATGTTATGAAGTCCGTAAAGCAACAACACTGATTAAAATTCCTGTTTTTTAGAATAACCAAATTGGGAATTCTGATCTCAGTCCCATTAAAAAAGCTTTGCTCTGAACCCCTCCCTTCAAATAATATAATATATTACAATTTCATAACTAAACAGTTTTGTACACAGGAATAAACCAAAATACCTAGTGAAATTCTAAACTATAGTATACCTCTGTAGGTAAAGAAATCAGGTGCGCTGCCCTAGTGCATATGTGCAACATACAAAATGATGTAAACAAATAAACCAAAAATGCAATAATAATTCAAAAAATGAAAACGTATGCAAATCGTGTAAAACAAAAAATGTCCAGAAGGTGACTAGTGATACACCAATGTGCAATAAACGTCCATATTGTAAGTCCATAAATAAAGTGCAAAAAATGGTGACAAAAACTTCCAGCTTGGGGAAAGGTGAACTGTGATTGGAAGGTGCAAAGTCCCACCACCAGCTTGGCCTCTTACCAGAAGTTAAACGTTAAGGGCATATATGAATATGACCGCTCCAAAGGTCATGCAGCCAGGTAGAAAAGTTCCCAGAAATACAGAAGGCACTCTGACGCACTCGTGCTCCCTAGACTCTTACCGGACAAAAGCCAAACAAGAAGCCTGGTTCTATGGTGATGAGTGGTCCTGCCGGGGGTTACTGGACTCTAGGATGGCTGATGTAGTTGCTTGTGTCCAAGAGGAACAGACCCAGTCAGAAAGCCTGACGAAAGAAGATCCTGCCAAAGGTGGCTAGACTCTGATTGGCTGCTGTAACTCCTTAGTCTGGTCGACCTCAATAATAGGGGACACAACAGAGGGGACCGCAATGGTGCATTACCAACAGTAGATTTTTATTAAAACAAATGGTTGCACTTACAGTTGTGAAGACAATAATAGCGAGTTCCCTCACGGAGGAGCTGTATGGCGGGGTCCGCCTGCAGTGCGGACCGCTGCCTGGTCTAGATGTGATGACGCGGCGCCTCCTCTCTGACGCGTTTCTCCCGATAGGGCATCCACCTCCTATCTAAGTGGATGCCCTATCGGGAGAAACGCGTCAGAGAGGAGGCGCCGCGTCATCACATCTAGACCAGGCAGCGGTCCGCACTGCAGGCGGACCCCGCCATACAGCTCCTCCGTGAGGGAACTCGCTATTATTGTCTTCACAACTGTAAGTGCAACCATTTGTTTTAATAAAAATCTACTGTTGGTAATGCACCATTGCGGTCCCCTCTGTTGTGTCCCCTATTATTGAGGTCGACCAGACTAAGGAGTTACAGCAGCCAATCAGAGTCTAGCCACCTTTGGCAGGATCTTCTTTCGTCAGGCTTTCTGACTGGGTCTGTTCCTCTTGGACACAAGCAACTACATCAGCCATCCTAGAGTCCAGTAACCCCCGGCAGGACCACTCATCACCATAGAACCAGGCTTCTTGTTTGGCTTTTGTCCGGTAAGAGTCTAGGGAGCACGAGTGCGTCAGAGTGCCTTCTGTATTTCTGGGAACTTTTCTACCTGGCTGCATGACCTTTGGAGCGGTCATATTCATATATGCCCTTAACGTTTAACTTCTGGTAAGAGGCCAAGCTGGTGGTGGGACTTTGCACCTTCCAATCACAGTTCACCTTTCCCCAAGCTGGAAGTTTTTGTCACCATTTTTTGCACTTTATTTATGGACTTACAATATGGACGTTTATTGCACATTGGTGTATCACTAGTCACCTTCTGGACATTTTTTGTTTTACACGATTTGCATACGTTTTCATTTTTTGAATTATTATTGCATTTTTGGTTTATTTGTTTACATCATTTTGTATGTTGCACATATGCACTAGGGCAGCGCACCTGATTTCTTTACCTATTCTACATACACTCTAAGGTAGCAGCACACCCTATATTGAATCAGCGCACTTTCCTACTCACCACATATAGTATACCTCTGCCATAGCTTCCAGCTGTCCCTGATTTCATGGGACTGTCCCTGATTTGGAACAATGCCCCCTGTCTCTCTTTCCTCCTCATTTATCCCTCATTTTTATCTGATCTATATACTTGTATATAAAATGCACTATTTATCTATCTATAATTCCCAGTGCTAAACCTTTCATCCAAATTCTAACTTGCTGCATTTGTAAATTTTGAAAGCCAGTATAAAGGAATAGTAGGAATAAATAAATGAATAAATAAAGGAATAGTAGTGGTAAAAGAAACTTGTGGGTTTAACTGAAATTTGTTTTGTATAATTCTCCTTTTAGGGGGTGCTGCAGGGGGTGTGGCCTATGCCTACATACTTTTGCTAATAGGTGTCCCTCATTCCCATCTCAAAAGGTTGGGAGGTATGCCTCTACTATTTATTAAATCTGTACTTATCCTGTAGTAAATAATTTATCTTGGTTATTTAACCACTTCAGCTGTAGTACCTCTATACCCTTTATGGATCAGACCAATTTTTGCATTTCCACCAAGAGCCAGTTTATTTGCTGATAACTTATCATTGATACATACATTGATTTTGAGGGACAAACTAGGCTTTCTTTCTGCATAACTGTCTTGCAAAAAGTATTTCCTGTGTAGTCTATAGAGAAACTTTTTTTTATCTATTTTGATCAGTGTTATAAGTCATTTGGCTGTAAATTAAAGGCATACATTTTATTTTATAATTGGTCCATTTGGAATGACACTTAATGATGTTTCTGGTACAAAGCAAAAATGACTTCAAATACATGTAAGTACAAGGCAAAACTGCTTCAGATAAAAAAATATGTTTTTCAATTTTGTGCATTTTTTTTTTTTTTTACAACACTGAAAAAAATAACAAGACTACTAAACGAAAATGGAAAAAAATGAAGTAATACAAGTAATTAATATAGAAATAGCGGCGGAAGAACGTGTATTTGAAAGTGTTAGTTAACCTTTATTTACAGAAAAAATGTCATGTTGAACTACACTCTCCCCATCCCCCCAGTCCCCAATGTACTTACCTCCACCTTGACAAGCTGTCAGCATTCACGCAGCTGCTCCAGTAGTCAAGGAATTTCCCTCTTCCCTGTCAGCAATTCTGGGATGGACCAGATAGATTCTGATTGGTTGGCAATGTTGATGTGATGGCTTTTGTAGAGGTGAACGAACCCTTTAAGTAATCAAATAAGAGATTTAAACCTTTACTAAGTAAATACAAGCCTTACCACTGCTCACCTTTATTTTGAAAATGTTAATCTGGTCTCCCACAGTACACAGAACATGACAATGAAATTGTTTTAGTAATTATAAACTGCTAAATAACTTTTCTCATCCGCAGTTAGAACAGTCTTGTGACTTCTATCAGTGTCTGGGTAAAGCTTGTAGGAGTTTTCATTTTCCCATGATTGTCCTATTAGGATGCAGGACCCCTGACCCTCTGTCTGGACAGTGCTGATTGGCCCTGTGCTGATCACATGCACTCTCCCAAGAAAAAAAATAAACTCTCTAGCAATACACACCAAACTAAGCATGTGCACCTTGTCCCCTAGCCTCTGTACTATTCAGAGGCTAGGGGGACTCTGGATGAAGGGGAGGATCAAATAAGACAGGATCAAACAGCCGTTTTACACAATGCAGAGGGTTAACCCTTTAGGTTCCACAGTGAGTATAACAAGCATGCTTCACTGCATATACAGACTGATTTTACTGTTGTGGGTTTAGTAACACTTTAGGAAAGTTGGTTTTCTTAAATATTTAATTATATAAGAGAATAGCACAGAATTTACTTTTCTTGTTCATTGGACACATAAAAGAATAACAAACAATTTCATTTAGATTTTCTTTGTAAAAGCCTCTAATTCGTATCAGACTTTGGGGTTTATTTACTAAAGGCAAAAATCCTGTGTACTGCAAGTGAATTTGCGTTAGATCTGAGGGGAAGCTCTGCTGATTTCTATCATCAAACCATGTTCAAGCAAAAATGCTGTTGTTTTATTTTCCTTGCATGTTCCCCTCAGATCTGGAGCAACTCCACTTGTCTTTAGTAAATCAACCCCATTCTGTGCTGAAATTGAATGTCCTCTATCTATTGAGTATTTGTCTACCACAAATATGTGTTACATGGGTGGCAACAGGTTAAAGGCAATTTGAACTAAAAATGTAACACTGGGAGGTTGATTTTATATCTGAACTGCAAGCATACAACTGATATACTTAGATATACTTATTTGTAAACTACCTTACCGGTTAAAGAATTTGTACTGCTGTTCAGATATTCTTGTGATTTTTTTCACCTTCAGTGTCCAATTGGGGAGATTTCCCTTCACTTTCTGTCCTATAACCAAACAGGAAGTGAGAGGAAATCCATGAAAATTAAGAGAAATCCTTGGGGACCCCTAGGCCAGCAGAACTAGTGTCCCCATTGAAACATTTCCCCCTTATTACTTTTCTGGGGACATCCCCAAAACTTGAGATTTTTTTACTTTCACTTTCAATGATAATGGTAAACAGGACGAATAGAGAGGATGAATCTCAATAACGGGGGCACAGAAAGGAGTAAAAGTTGACAGGTGTTCTAATCCCTCTTCATTCTGTCCAAAACTAAAAAAAAAAAAAAAAAAGGTTTTGCCTTTAGCTATTCTTTAATGCATTCTATGCATTAAGATAAAAAAACCTTCTGTGTGCAGTAGCCCCCCCCCCCCCCCCCCCAGCCCCTCTAATACTTACCTGAGGTCCATCTAGATCCAGCGATGTTGTATGAGAGGCAAAAAATTTGGGGGAGCATACCCATGTATTTCTAAAGCTGCTGCAGCTATGAACCAAAAGACATGTATATTAAAAAAGAATAGCGCGCAAATGCAAAAGAAATTACTACCAAATCTGAAGACAATCCATAAATAAAAATGGGTATTTGGTCCCACCATATGGCCATATCGTGCTCAAGCCCACTACTGCGTCAAAGTACCCCATTATCAGTGGGTCCTACACTATCCATGAAAAAGAGATGAATCCAGCCTTTCTAACCCTTGGAGATAATACTGGATTGTCTTCAGATGTTGTATGAGAGACTCGGCTGTCCGGGACTCTCCATCCTCATTGGCTGAGACAGCAGCATGGTGCCATTGGCTCCCGCTGCTGTCAATTAAAGTCAGTGAGCCAATGAGGAGAGAAGGGGGACTGGGTGGGGCCAGATAGCGGCTCCATGCCTGAATGGACACAGGGAGCTGCGGCTCCCTTTGGATGCCCCCATTGCAAGGTTCTTGTTGTGGGGAGACTCAACAGGAGGGAGGAGCCAGGAGCACCGAAGAGGGACCCGAGAAGAGGGGGATTGGGTTGCTCCATGCAAAATCACTGCACAGAGAAGGTAAGTATAACATGTTTGATATCTTTAACAAAAAAAAAACAAGACTTTATTAACATTTTAAGCAGTCAAAGTCTGGTCCTGTGATTGAACAATGGAGCAGCAGCATACTGATAAGATCCTCCTTCTGCTTTTTCTACTTTAAACATGTTCACAGACAAAGAATTACAGAAGGCCGATATTGAGACACAATTAGGTACTTATACTAGCTCTATGATTATCTCATGAACACAGCAATGAGTTAAATAGTTTTTTTTTTATACCAGCCTAGAGTTAGATTTTCACAAAGATAAAGAAAGTACACTATTACACACACATTGCACTCACCCTTCCTCATTCCCCTGCCACACAATACAAAACAATTGGCATATTCACGTATACATTATTAAATATATTTCTATCTGTTAAATGTGGTGATTTAGTCAACCTATCGCACCCATACTTTGGTTGTCAGTTTTTACGAGGCATTTCATTCTGACATACAGCATGCTTGTGTATAGCAAGGATATAAGGTATTAATTAGTTTGATTTATTCCGATGTTTTTGGAGACAGATCAAGTTTTTTTTTTAACAGCAGTCATTGGTGGGCATAGCACATCAACAGTCTGAAGGATAATCCAGCATATTCTCCCAGAAACTGCTCATCTATTATTCTTAACAGACAGATCGATAGTGAGAACGCATTATGGAATCTGAAGGCGTTTGAGACAATCTAGTGACCGTGGACCAGAAAGGTCATCCAGCCATGCATTTCTTTACAAAATGAAAAATATATAACTACAGTACTTTTTCTTTTGAAACAGACATCAAAAGTAACATTTTCCATTCAGTCTAGTAGCTGTTTAGTATGTGAAGTAGAGGTACACTGAAATTCTTTTTAAACATGTCAAGCCGCTATTCCGAATAACATGCATTATAGGCTGTAAAGTTGGAATGGTCAATAGGGAAAGTAAATAATTCCATTAACATAATTTTTATTTATTGGGTATTCTTTGCAAAATAAATGTTCACAACATTGATTATAGATTGTGTGTATGCCTAATCCTGCTGTATTAGAACCTTCAAATGTTTTGTTTATAGTACCTTGATCTTATATTGCTATCATTTATCTGTGCCCATGGACAGGGGAGTATGGAGCAGAGCACTTTTAATACCTTTTTTAGGAACAATCAGTCCTGGAACTTTGTAATGTTTAGATTTTTTGTAATTTTTAAGTGCCTTTGGTATTTTTTGTGAGATTTTGCATTAAAATCAAAAGTAATAAAAATAATTAAAGCAAACTTTTTACATGGCATTCACCAAGCTAAGTGAAAATTGTTTTGCAAAGTAAACAGCCTATTTGATTTTAGTAAATCAGCCCCAGTGGGTCAGCATAACAGCAAGGAAGTCTTCAGTTGCAGCCCCCACATTTCCCTGAACTTAGGCTCAGATCTTTGCATGTCGGGAACATGTGCAAAAATCACATGCTTACCTGACACACAAGAAACATGATGCCATTTAGCAGACGCACAGTGGTGCCATTAATTGGTAATGGTACCCCTATGCATTTGTACACATGCTGTGTTTTCATATGCATTAAACAGTGTGGCTTGTTTCTTTGAAAAGAGCCTGGGACTTCTTATACACATGTCTTGCATGTTGGGCAGCCCATTGAGATAAATGCGCTGCCCTACACGTGACCCATGGTAACATGCAAAAAAGTCACAGAGATGCCTATACGCTTAGTCACACTTTTAGGTGTGAATCACATTTTAGGGAAGATTTACCTTATGGGTGATACTAAGCCCTTCCTCCCCTAATAAATAATCATCTCCTCCCACATTACTAAAGCTTTGCAAATTTCGACATCTGCTATTGTATATATGGCCAATAGATACATAGTTAGTCTGGCTGAAAAAAGACACAAGTCCATCTAGTTCAACCAACAGAACCAATAGGTTTGGAAGTGTTTGGTGTCACTTACAGTGATGTTCTGAAGTACTGATTGACAGTTGAGCTGCACACTCCTACCTCTCTCATGCATTATATGGCTATTTTGGTAACAGCAGGGCTTAAGTTATACTTCCTGCCTTCCAACTGCCATTTACTGCCTTCTTCTACCCTTGCTGATTGGCTGATTTACTAGAAGACTCGCGATAACTGTGGCCTTTTTCTGCTAGTATTTTGGTTCTTGTGCAGACCAAGAGTGAATGAGTTGTCTGCACACATAGTACAATAACCCACCAACACAAATACATAAACTGTACAGATACAGCGGCAATGAGAATCAAGCTATATTGCAGTGGCATCCTGGAACCTTTTATTATTGAGAGAAATGTGTTACTGACATCAACTTTAACCTCTGCTATGAGAAAAAGTTAACTGAATTGAAGTCCTGTAAGAAGGGATAAAAACATAAATGGTCTATATAGTAAACTTGCTGCAAAGTTGTTCATGTTAATGTCTTTCCAAAAGACATGTGGACACTGTTTAGCTTGAAAGAAAAGAAGTTTAACCTTCATTTATGGAATGGCTTTTTTACAGTAGGAACTGTAAAAAGGTGAAATAGACTTTCACAGGAGCACGTTCTAGTCAACTCCTTTGTTTAAAAAAATCTGATTGTGTTACTAAATGTACAAAAAATGGCTATTAATATTTATAATTAATGGCATTTTAATTTTTGGATTCTGGTAGTATTTAAAATCTCTTTAGGGGATCAGGAAGGGTTTTTGTTTTTTTTTGCCTTCCTGAGGGTTTAGGGTTCTAAGGATGCAGGTTTTTTAATATATTATTTTTGTCTTTTGGTTGAACATGAAAGATATATCTTTTTTTCAACATGACAAGCTATGTAACTGTAATGAGTGTTTGCTAATAGCCTATGTTGGCTATTCAGAAATGTAGTCCTGGGTAAAGGGAAAATATTGTGGAGGTACAGAGGATTAGATCAGGAAAAATTCATACCACTTTAAATATCCTCTTAAAGTGGTTGTACCACCACATACCCAGTGAAATGAACAGCCTTAGATGATAAACAGAGATGAAACAAATCCTCCTACATATGTTTTACTTGTTTATCTGCAGTCTTCTTTTCCCTACACCACTTCAAATGGGCAGAAAAGTGTTAAAATCTTTCTTAATCTGTCAGGAGCAAGAGGAGGGGGCAGACAGACTGCAGTTACAGTTTGTGAGAACTGATCGGAGGAAAGGAACACACCCCCCCTTCACACAGCAGAAGAACTGTGTTCTGAATAGACAGAATGTGCTGAGCTCTCCCCCTTACACCCCCCCCCCATGTGTCGGGAAAACTTATCAGAAGTGACTCATGCTGATTACTGAGGAACGAAGCACCAGAGAGAAACGACACTTACAGCTTTGGAGAGAAATAAGTAAATACTACAGATATATGTGCTTTGCTCAGATTACAACCACTTTAAGCCTTTCATGAGGAAAAGGGAAGCAGCCATTTTATTTATCAAACATGTATTTATGATTAAGCAGATATATTGGATGTATATGTTGTGAGAAGTCATATTGTATAACAGCTGTTAGATTGCTAGACCTTTGAAGACCTGTTCAGCTAACGAACTTTGGAAGTGACCCGTCTATGTGAAATGTCCATCCGCATATCAAAGAATGTCACCAAAGACTCAGATGTGACTTCAAAGAAACGTTAGATAGCTGGGTTCCATCCACTTCAGAATGTATAAATTGTATTAGGGGCCCTAGCCAATTAGAGCAATGTTTATCAAATCAACAGAATGTATGTACTGAATTGCTCTCCAAACATGTACCTACATGTTTGTCTAAATAAATATAATTTTCAATCTGGCTTCAACAGTCAAAATGTTACTGAAACCCATAAGTTTTGGTGTTTCCCCTACAGCCTTGAATACTTAACCACTTGCCGACCCCTCACTGAGCTGGTACTGCGGCAAAGTGGCTCGTTATCATCCAGCGACGTAGACCTACGTCGCTGGACTGCTTCCCTTCTCGGCGGCGCGCGCGCCACCGGAGGCTCGCTCCCACTGTATTCAGACACAGCGGGAGTTGGGCCAGGGGAGGAGAGGTGGTGATCACCGCCGCTCTTCCCCGATCGTCAGGGATCGAGTGAGGAAATCCGCCCACTTGTGTAAACAAAGCGGGCAGATCTCCTCTGTGACAGACAGTCACAGATTACAAGATTCAGCATAGCTGAACCTGCGATCTGTGCCTGTGTCACACAATCCCCTCCCCCCACACACGTCAGTAAGCACCAGGCATACATTTAACCCCTTGATCACAATAAAGTTAACCCCTTCCCTGCCAGTGTCATTATTACAGTAACAGTGCATATTTATAGCACTGATTACTGTAGTAATGTCACTGGTACCCCCAAAAGTGTCAAAAATGTCAGTTAGGGGTCCGATCTGTCTGCCGCTATGTCGCAGTCCCACAAAAAAAATCGCAGATCACCGCCATTACTAGTTAAAAAAAAAACAATAAGAATGACATAAATCTTTCCCGTAGTTAGTAGCTGCGATAACTTTTGCGCAAACCAATCAAAATACGCTTATTGCTATTTTGTTTATAGAGCAAAAAGTAAAAATCGCACAGGTGATCAAATACCACCGAAAGGAAGCTCTATTTGTGGGGAAAAAAAGGACATAAATTTAATTTTGGTACAGTGTTGCACGACCACGCAATTGTCCATTAAAATAACGCAGGGCCGAATCGCAAAATATGGCCTGGTCAGGAATGGGGTAAAATCTTCCGGTCTTAAAGCGGTTAGAAATACGCTCATTGAGAATTTTTTTGTCAAAGACTTGTAGCTAAATACATTTTGGCCTAAATATATGACAAAAATTGAATATATTGGATATTTTTTAACTGTCAAAGTAGAAAATGTAAATTTTTTAGCAAAATTTTCGCTCTTTTTTTATTAATATCGCAAAAAATGAAAAGCGCAGAGGTGATCAAATACCACCAAAATAAAGCTCTGTTTGTGGAAAAAAAAGGACGTAAATTTCGTTTGGGTACGGCGTTGCATGATCGCGCAATTGTCAGTTAAAGTCGCACAGTGCCAAGTTGCAAAAAGTGGCCTTTATCTCAGTACAGCTTCCTGTAATGTGTGTATCGCATCTCCTCTGCTTCCATGTAAAAAGGAAGGAGGACTGCATATTACTGATATATTACTGACATTCAATATTTCCTATCTACCTGACTAAAAATATTTTAAAAAATTATTCTAAAATTTGAAAAAATTGAATCTACGCATCCCCTTTTTTATTCTGTTCCAATGACTAATATTTACCCACAGATAAAAATCTCAATAATATTTGCCTGCCCTGTAAGATCTCAAACAGTGACGTTTTGCCCTCCAACAAAAAAGGCTGTCAATTTTGGCATCACTAGCTTCCAGGAAGAATGATGTCATAGTGACTGGTGAGGGGTAATAATCTTATTTGTATTATGCGGCTAGTCCTCTAAGTGACCTTGCTAGTGGAATGAAATTGCTATTTTCCCTAGTTGCCAGCTTTATACTGCAACACTATTTATGCCCTGCTGCTTTGCTTTATCATTGCTGACTTCCACAATCAATAATGCATTTTCATCAGGCAAAAATAAGGAAACTGACAATGTAGCTATACAAGCGATATTTAGCATGTGAGTCAATCAGTTAAATACATGATCATTTGAGCAACTTATTATCTGCACATTCCACAGATGTGAGGCAGGTGCTTAAAGCAACAATTAGCTCACATCCTAACTGTGGTAAAATAATTCCTCTATGAAAATATGCTGGCAAATTTTATAAATTATAAGAAATATTCCTGAAAACCTGTCCTGAGGTTTTTTTAAACAGTAAAAAAATATCCATGCACATCTGTACTGATATAAACATAAATGCTTCCTTTGCCAATCACATTCTGAAGATTCTGTCTTTGTCTGTCCTTGGCTAACCTAGAACCAGCATGCCATTTAGGAAAATCAAAGTTAAGTCAGACCTCTTAATCTGTATGTATTGTTATTCATAGAGCCAGTGGGGTTGATTTACTAAAAGCAAAGAGGCTGTTCATTTTTCAAGGGAAGTTGAACTTTGCAAGGGAATTTGCCTCAAAGACAAATGATTGAGATTAAGCTCTGCTGACTAACATCATCCAATCAAGGCAAGCAAAAATGTTTTTTTTTTTTTTTTTTTAATTTTCCTTGCACATGATTGGGTATTCTTACCTCTGGGGACAATTTCCTTGCAATAATTTTCCTATTTGCCTTAAGTTAAGTAACCTACTGACTTGAAAAAGTACTAGGAACAATGGATCAACATGAGAATCAGGGACCTGTTTAAATGCTTTCGGTACTGCTCAAAGTAGAGGTGAAAGCATAAAGAGTGGCCTAAGGCTGCATGTCTCCACCAAACCACACACCCTGATGCATTTTTTCCCTACCCTCCAGGGCTTTGTCATAGGCTGGGTGGGGCAAAATGCATCAGAGTGTGTGGCATGGTGGAGACATGTAGGCCTAGGCCGCTCTTTACCATTTATTCACAGGAGTGGCGGCGATCTTTTCCTTTTTACATTTACTCACCACCTGGATTGGTGTTAGGATAAGCATGCACCCCATGTTCTGAGACACAGGGTGTGACGAGACCAATCTCGCCCCATTGCATTGGAGGAGCCTAGTTGCCCGCCTGCTGCCTTTGGACTATGGACCAGGCTTTAAAAGACTTTGGCTCCATGGCGATTAAACTGTATTCGTGGGGTCTGAGTGCTATTCACCTAATAATGTGCACTCCGACCTGAGCTAGCTGGGGATATGTAACATGTCTATGTTTAATGTATAAAAAGTAACTTTATATATTTTAAAGCATAATACTGTATTTGGGTCCCCATGTGGATAATGGAGTCTTGCCTCTGTCTTGGAAGTTAAACCTTCTTCCTGTAAACTGTAAGGAACAGGAAGCAAACTCCTAATATGGGCATTACAGGAAGTCTTGAGGAGACAGACTGTCTAAGGTGGCTCCCCATTCACCTTTTGTCAGGTATGCTAATGACCTGACCTGTTGTCTGCTAAGGGAGGTATTGACACTCAGAGTAATGTGTATTGAGGGCTCGTTAGGGAACCATTGTTCTGTGTCTGACTATAGTTTACATTGATTGCCCCCTGGGGCTTCTGTCTCCTTGCATTGGTCAAAGATATCTGACCAATCCCTGTTGACTCATTTTCAAGCCCTCATTTGCATATACTGGAGAGGACCTTGGTGAGAACTGCAAGTGCTTTGCAATTGACCAATGGGAAGGCAGTTGTTGGGGGAGGGATGTTCCAATTTCTGTATAAAAGTGTGCTCTGTTCTTCCAATAAATGTTGTTCCTGTTTTACCCTCATCTCGGAGCTTTGTCTCGTTATTGGGGGAATCTGCTGCAGGGATTGCTATGGTCTTCCATACTCCCTTAGAGAATCACTAAGCTCTTATAAGAGCTTGTGAAAGAGCTTGTTCGTGCTGCACTCTCTGGGGAAAGAGAGGTTCACCCATAGGAACCTGGGGCCTTGTCGTTGGTCCAGGGTGGGTAGGAGATGCCAAGACCCTAACCAAGCTGCCGCGGTTTGTGGAGTCTGAAGTGCTTACGGTGTCTGGTGGAGTGCTTGGAGCCCTCGGAAGCACTAGGAGCGTCTGTCAACGGAGGTACCTGCCCAGGGGTGCCCTGTTCCGTAACAATTGGTGGCAGCGGTGGGATGGAACCAGCAGTGGAGTACAGATACTCTCTGAGAGAATATGACCGTATGGTGTGGTTACGGCTGAACTTTTTCGGACCCAATCCACTGGAGAGATCCAAGCGGTTCGTGAAGAACTTAGTGTTCGGGACTCTGCTAGACAGGGCAGAGAGAGAGGGCCAGCTGGCACGTTGGGAGGAACTCCAGCGGCAGGTACAGTTAAGGGAAGAGGAGAACCCAGTCTCCATTCCCCAGCGGCAGCCTGATTTATTGGGAATTGGGAGCCCAGTCTCCATCCCACAGCAGTCGAGTGAAGTTCAGGGAATTGGGAGCCCAGTCTCCATCCCCCAGCGGCAGATTGAGCTATTGGGAATTGGGAGCCCAGTCTCCATCCCACAACAGCAGCTTAACATACCAGGGGGAGACAGTAAGCCCCCCAACAGTGCAGATGGGACCATGGTCTCTGCACTCACAGCACAGGGGGTAGGGACAGTCGGTCCTGACCCCCAGCAACAGGGCTGTTTAGCCAAAGGGAAGACAGTCTGTCTTCCCCCACAGCAGCATGGTGGTGTATCTAAAGGGGAGACAGTCGGTCTCCCCCTCCAACAACCCGTCTCCAACCAGGCTACTTCTGTGGTAGCGCTGGCACCAGGGCAGAGTACCGCTGGTCTCTGCCCACTCAGCAACCCACCAAGGCAGTCTACCAGTGCCCCACACAGCCAAGGTGAGGCACCTGGACATGGACAAATTTCTCTTCTACCCAGGTGTAGTAACCAGTTATTTTGGGTGGGCTGTACTGCTGTTTCTGCATTATGGGTGGGCTGCTGGACTAACAAGGGCACTGACCGGCAGGAGGTCAGGTACCCTGTTAGTCTTTTTGGAAAGGGGGAGAGATGTGACGAGACCAATCTCGCCCCATTGCATTGGAGGAGCCTAGTTGCCTGCCTGCTGCCTTTGGACTATGGACCAGGCTTTAAAAGACTTTGGCTCCATGGCGATTAAACTGTATTCGTGGGGTCTGAGTGCTATTCACCTAATAATGTGCACTCCGACCTGAGCTAGCTGGGGATATGTAACATGTCTATGTTTAATGTATAAAAAGTAACTTTATATATTTTAAAGCATAATACTGTATTTGGGTCCCCATGTGGATAATGGAGTCTTGCCTCTGTCTTGGAAGTTAAACCTTCTTCCTGTAAACTGTAAGGAACAGGAAGCAAACTCCTAATATGGGCATTACAGGAAGTCTTGAGGAGACAGACTGTCTAAGGTGGCTCCCCATTCACCTTTTGTCAGGTATGCTAATGACCTGACCTGTTGTCTGCTAAGGGAGGTATTGACACTCAGAGTAATGTGTATTGAGGGCTCATTAGGGAACCATTGTTCTGTGTCTGACTATAGTTTACATTGATTGCCCCCTGGGGCTTCTGTCTCCTTGCATTGGTCAAAGATATCTGACCAATCCCTGTTGACTCATTTTCAAGCCCTCATTTGCATATACTGGAGAGGACCTTGGTGAGAACTGCAAGTGCTTTGCAATTGACCAATGGGAAGGCAGTTGTTGGGGGAGGGATGTTCCAATTTCTGTATAAAAGTGTGCTCTGTTCTTCCAATAAATGTTGTTCCTGTTTTACCCTCATCTCGGAGCTTTGTCTCGTTATTGGGGGAATCTGCTGCAGGGATTGCTATGGTCTTCCATACTCCCTTAGAGAATCACTAAGCTCTTATAAGAGCTTGTGAAAGAGCTTGTTCGTGCTGCACTCTCTGGGGAAAGAGAGGTTCACCCACAGGAACCTGGGGCCTTGTCGTTGGTCCAGGGTGGGTAGGAGATGCCAAGACCCTAACCAAGCTGCCGCGGTTTGTGGAGTCTGAAGTGCTTACGGTGTCTGGTGGAGTGCTTGGAGCCCTCGGAAGCACTAGGAGCGTCTGTCAACGGAGGTACCTGCTCAGGGGTGCCCTGTTCCGTAACACAGGGATATGCTTTCAGCCCTATTTTGAGCAGTGCCAAAAGTATTCAAACAGATCCCTGGTTGTCATGTTGATCCTTTCCTCTTTACATGTCAACCAGGGATTTACTATTTTTGGAAACAAAAAGGAAGGGAAGAAATGTAATTTCTTCCTTACTGCAGATATTCTTCTATTGTCTAAGTTATATCATGATTAGGATCTCTAGCCTAAACTAGCTTAGCCACAGCAGAACTGTAACCAATCTATAGGCATTCAAATATTTACATATTATTAAACTGTAAATATGCTTTAACATAAGCCCTCACTGACTCCTGTAGCTGCAGGCACTGTGGTGTAATGCATCCTCAAATTGTATGATAGAAGCAGAAAAATTATTCAAGTCAGTTTTTTTTTTGCATTGTGCTCTTTCCCCTGTTCCTGTGCAGTTGTTCTGTGTTTCCATAGGAGATTAGCAGGCCGCAGGCTAAACGATATTGGTACAACATCTTTAGCTAATTTGTTTCAGAAGTGCAGAAAATTACTACAAAGGACCGCAAACCGTCTTATTACCTAACTTCTTTGCAGCTGTCACATGATAAGAGTATAGCAGTATAGGAGAAGGTGATGACACCAGCTTTCCAGAGTAATGTAAAACCTTCATAATTTTAAAAAAATAAAGCAGTACCTACCTCCAGTGCCCACCTTTGTAGCATGTATTTGACTTTAAAGCTACAGCTGCACTTTACCCCTTACCAACTGTAATCTGTATAGTAACATTGTCCTGGAAATACTAATTTGTTAAAAAAAAAGAAAAAGAAATGCTAGATGTAATATTTACTACATTTTGAACAATGAGTTGTCTAGGTTTTTAAATGATGTGATTTTACTAGAATTTTTCTTTTCATTCTCAGTAAGTTAGAGCAACTGAACTTGAAGCACTGTTCAATATAAACTCTAACTCCCTTAAATCTGAAGTGCACATTTAATTTTTTGACCATATGCTAGTATGATATGTATCAAGACCTACACACATTTGGAGTTCTTGTAATAAGGATGAATAGGTGAATATACTAACAATAGAGGTCAGCAATAAGGGGTTAGCCAACTGACCGCTTAAAGAGTTCAAAGGAGCCCTTTACAAGTTAACTAAACTCTATGCTTCTTTTTCATAAAAGTACCAGTGGCTGTTTTGAAATGAAAGGATTCAACAGGAACCCATTATCACAAAAGAACTGTTTCTTGTATAAATATCTTTAAAAAAAACGCATGCTGAATTGCATTTGTTATATGTGTTTGCATTCGTTTTCCATTAGCTGTAATGCATTTACTATATGGTTTAGTCATATTTATTTGAACCTTAAAAGCATAGAGCTACATAACGTGGAATATAATTTCCCGCATTTGATAAGAGTTTTACTACGGCTTTTAGTGGTGACTTTGATGCATTTGCAATAGCTTTCCAATGAGCTTTAATTTGGGGGCCCCGTTTAATGAAACATGACCACAAATAGGTGCAGAAAATGTGTTAGTAATAAATGTACCCCACCAGCATAGTGCTTACTAGTAAAGTAAAGCTTTATCTTTACTGTATATCATCATTTTGGAGGGTAGCGTACCCTATAATTCATTTAGTTAGGTTAAGAAAAATATTCTCTAAATTTAATTTACCTTAGGTTTAGAAAAATGTCTCTAGAGCAAAACATCCACACACTTATTGAAAGTTTAAATCAAAAGATTTTTTTCTATGACTGGGGGACGTGGTAAGTTATGGTGACCAAAATGAAATCCAGAGACATCCTCTTGACCATGCCCATTGCCCACTTTGAACCACACTCACAAAATCACATCCCCATTTCAATTGAAACTTAAACAGTATAAACAATATGTAAACCTCAACAGTGCCCATACCTATCAGCATGATTATTAAAATGCTGGGGCACCTTGGTATAGAATCTAGAAGTAAGTGGCACTTTTAGCACGTCATAATGGTGGTTATGGCAAGATTGCACCTAACAGTGGGGACAGCTTAAAGCAAAATTAATTGAAAGTAGATTTAAATCTATTTAAATTATTTAAATATATTTAAATTCATTGAAAGTAGATTTAACTCTATATATTTCAAACAAAATCAAAGAAATTTCCAAGCTGAACTCACCGACCAGCCTGCGACCGACCCTGTTTTTAACACATACTGTTAGATAGGTCAATTTGGTTGGTCGCAGGGTGGTCGGTAAGTTTAGCTTGGAATTTTCTTTGGTTTTGTTTGTCAAATACGTTGCCTTTCCAGTGTGTATATTTACCTATTTTCAGCCCAGTCCAGGCACTGATCCCCTGTGATAGCCAGCTGCTGCTGCAGAGGAGAGAGTACAACTTGTAAAAAAGGAAAGTTCGTAGGGCGCTTCTGCATGAAAGGGACCTTCTACTTGCTTGTACTCTTGGTCACCATCCAAGGAAGGGGTATGCTGGATCCAAGAGGGCACTAGAGCAGCATTCCAAAAAGTAGAAGCAGACTCTGGCAGGAAGAGTGAGAAACAAAGAAGGCGCTTCTAAGTGTAGCACACCAGTAGTTTATTAAATAATTTTTATTCTCACTTGACAATTTTTAAGACTGGAGCAGTGATGTCATCCATAGGCTTTTATGGTCCATCCATTGTCAGCACCCTCTCCTTTCCCCTGAGCTGCCACTGGCTGACACAGGAGAGACGGATCACGTGACTGGATCTAAGTGGGCTGGAAAAAGATAAGTACTGTATTTGCATTTTTTTTTACACAGGTTAGTCAGCATAGGTTTTAGGGGGGGGGGTTGATTTTTAAGACTAGTTAGGTTTAGTGTGAAATTCAACTTGAACAGAACTTGTGCCTATCCACTAAACATTGCACTCACATGTTGCAGTCCTTGTACGCATAAAATACTTCTAACAGAGGGCACGGAAGCAATGTGTCATTGTAAGGAAAAATGCCCCCACATAAATGGTGCCAGGGGACAGAAACAAATCTGCTGTGTTCGTGTTTGTGGAAAAATTCTGCTGTGTCATCAGCAGTGGAAGCAAAAATGCTGTGTTGGTGGAAGGAAAAAATCTGCTGCGTCAATGTTAGTGAGATGAAAAAATGCAACCGTGTCGATGTCAGGAAGGCAAAACCAAGCAGTTAATGGTAAGGATAGGTAGTACAGAGGTAGCAGTTGGTGGTAGGGACAGGCAGTGCAGGAGGGGCAGTTCATGACGGAGACAGTACAGAGGGGAGCAGTTGATGGTAGGGAAAGGCAATGCAGGAGGGGCAGTTCATGATGGAGACAGTACAGAGGGGAGCAGTTGATGGTAGGGACAGGCAATGCAGGAGGGGCAATTCATGATGGGGACAGTACAAAGAGGAGCAGTTGATGGTAGGGTCAGGCAGTGCAGGAAGGGCAGTTAATGACGGAGACAATACACAGAGGTAGCAGTTGATGGTAGGGACAGGCAATGCAGGAGGGGCAATTCATGATGGGGACAGTACAAAGAGGAGCAGTTGATGGTAGGGTCAGGCAGTGCAGGAGGGGCAGTTCATGATGGAGACAGTACAGGGAGGAGCAATTGATGGTAGGGACAGGCAGTGCAGGAGGGGCAGTTCATGACAGAGACAGTACAGAAGGAAGCAGTTTATGGTAGGGACAGGCAGTGCAGGAGGGACCGTTCATAATGGAGACAGTACAGAGGGGAGCAGTCGATGGTAGGGACAGGTAATGCAAAAAGGAGTTGATATTAGAGAACAGAGAGTACAGAGGAGGAGGCAATATACACAAGCTCCAACCAGGTTTCATCATTCTGCATCAGTGTCAGTGGGAGGAAAATGTCTACTGTGTCATGGTCAGTGGGAGGAAAACATTGCCATTTTTTATCAGGAGGAAAAATGCTGCTTTGTCATAGTCAGTGGGAGAAAAAATGCTGCTGTGTCAGGGGGAGGGAAAAGAATGACATGGCATTACTGACCTCTTGACCATATTTGCTAACAACCATTGACTATACTAGATGGTGCAGCAAGCCCTTGGAGATGCTGTGGGGTTATACTGCTGTAATGTGATGGTTTTTATAATGTACTTTTTTTATCAATTTGTGTTAAATAAAATGTATTGTTTTATGTAGATTACTATTCTATGGTGTGTTCATCTTTACGTGATAACTTTACATCCTCTAAAGTCCACTTTTATGGGTGGGAGATCTATATCACCTAGTCACCCTGTGTTTGTTCTTCATGATATGGCATCACTGTCAGTGGGCCGGAAAAAAAAAGCAGTACAGGAGGAAAAACTTGATGGTGGTAACAAGGCTTACAGAAAGAGCAGTTGATGGAGAGGACAGGCAGTTCAGGAGGGGTAGTTGATTATGGGGAAAGGCAGCAAAGAAGGGCCAGGCACTTCAGGCAGTACAGAGTGGGCAGAATAAAAGTCAGGTTGCTCATCATTTGGTAGAAGCTCTTTCTTGCCTTGGTGAGTTTGGGGCAAATGCATTGCAGCTTTCCCCCTCCCTCCTTCCCTAGGTTGTGCTGTCCAATCAAGTGGTGGGAGGCAAAAAGTGAACAAGCACTGCAGCCATTGGGCTTGGTTGAGATGCTCTTGAACTTTATAGAGGTATGCAACCCTTTTTTCCCCTTCTGTTTTCACTTGGTGCTCTGGCCAGCAACACCTCATGTATTAGTGAGACACAACTCTGGAGGAATGAGCACAGGTGGGACAGCAGACAGCAGCATTGTCAGTCTTGGGGATAGGGTACAGTAGGGTAAACGTATAAGAAGATTTAGATACGCTAACATTTTAAAGCCAAACTCTAGTTGACACTTTATAATAAGTTACAACAAACCATTTTTTTCCTTTTGAGATAAAGGTTTGCATGAAAAAATAAAATCTAATCATAAGCACCCCTGCCAGTGTTTTAATGGTTTGTCTCATCCATGTATACTGATACATTCTGCTGGAGAGCTTCTGCTTTTGGAAAACAACAGAATTACTGGCCAGATCACAAGATGAAAATAGAAGAAAGAAAGGCTAAAAAAGAAAATTAATGCAGCCATTACATCAAAGAATTGGTAAGCTGCAACAGAATAAATGTTTGCTTTTGGGTTTAATACTGCTTTAAAGTCAGAGCTCTAAGTGGGGGGGACACAGGCTACAACAGGGGACATTTTTTTGTCTGGAAACAGGCTCTTCAAATAGGGAGCTGTCCCAGGAACAGGGGGGCATCTGGACACCCTATGGTAGGGTAAAATTGAATCCCATATTACACAATCTAAGTGCTGTACTATGTGAGAGATATTTGGAAAAAGCTTAAGACTATCCAGGGTCAAAGCAAATGAAGGGTTAATTTAAAGCACTGGCAGTACACATCTCTTTCTCATATCAGTCCATGTACAGTACCTCTGACATCACATTACCAATATGATGCATGTTAGGAGATCTCTCATTACCTAATCACACATAAGTTTATTCTATTTGTCCTCTCTCCAGCTGAAGAGCTACCTTTTGCTGCCAATACAAGGAAGCATTCAGATCAATCTGTTACGGAGCATTAAAGTGGTTGTAAACCACAAAAACCCAGTGAAGTCATTAGCCACAGGTAATATACAGAGATGAAACGAACCCTCCAATATAAGTTGTACCTGTTTATCTGAAGTCTGTCCTGTACAGTCTTCTACAGCATACAGATCCAAGGATTTTTCTCTGCAGCACAAAGCAGGGGAGCTGTAGAGCTGGAGAACAGAGCTGAGTGTAATCTAAGAGATGATTGGGGAATTGGGACACACCCCCATTTCACAGGCTCTGAGAAACATAGAGGGTATGGGTCATTTGTGTGCTGGAGGGGAGACAGACCATCTCCTGGGAGGCTGTAATGTCGGCTTAATCTATTAGGAGTGAGTTAGGCAATTTGCAGACTTGTATAAAGTATTCAAAATTTCTACTTGAGTAAAAGTACAAGTGCTCGAACAAAAAGTGACTTGAGTAGAAGTGGAAGTGCTCGCAGAAAAAGTTACTTAAGTAGAAGTACTAAAGTATTCAACATTTTTTTTACTTAAGTATTGCAAGTAGTTTTTTCAAAAAATTTGCTACTTAAGTACTAAAAGTAAAAAGTACCAGTAGTTTTGAAAAAAAATTTCTACTCAAGTACTGAAAGTAGAAGTAGAAGTACTGTGTTATGTAGTTATTAAAGAAAGAAGTCAAAAGTTTGAACATCATATTGTTTTTTTATTATTTCAAATGATTTATTCAAATGATTAACCTAAAGGACAATCACAATTCCTTAGGCTGTAACTTTTTGTAAACAAAAAACAGATAAAGTATGTCCCTCCCTTCCCCTTTTAAAGCATCCACCTTTTAAAGCCAGGGGTGGTCTCCTCCCTGAGCTTCCTCACTCTCACAGCCAGGCAGATCACTTGAAGTTGAAGGGCCAGGGGTGGAAGTTGGTGTTTTTGGTTCGTCCAGCTTTTCAGCTGATCAAAAGGCAGAACAGGAGCATGCGCAGTCTTCTTAATCACGGTTTCATTTGATTTGCTCAATTGATGATGATGTGCCAGGCCAGCTTCATCAAACCTACAACGCTTAAAGTGAAAAATGCATCAAAAACTACTAGCAAAGTGGCTGTGCTAAAAATGCTAATAAAGTGCCGACAATTATATATATATTCTTCTTGTATTCAAAATCATCACCCACAGTATCAAAAATAAAGTGACATGTCTGTGCTAAATGCAGTGCAAATTATTCCCACAATGTAAATTTAATTCATATAAAATGTATATGACAATACCACAATAAAATAAGTTGTGATTGTGAATAAGTTAGGTGCAAGTTTAAGTGTGTAAACTAAACTTTATAACGAAAAGTCCATAACTGAATTCCAGTGTGCAATCTAAGAAGTGCTTGTCACTTGCTGTCAGATGCTTCCACCTTTCTTCTGTGATCTGCTCAAGTAAAGTGGTGGACTGGATAGCCTCTCTCTCTGCCTCTCACCTTAATAGCACTGGCACTGCACTGGTTCAAAAAGCTGTCTATATTATTTTCATTATAAGAACTTGTCAGAACATGCTTCCACCACCTGTCCTTCACACTAGTAGTGCTCATTTGCTTTGCTCAAGTCAAGTGCCACTGCCAGTGGCCACTGCAGTGCAGGCACAGCCGCACAGGCAGAGGCAGGCCGCAGGAAGCACAGGCACCACCACAACACTTATGGTCCATGGACCATGGATGGTCGGATAATCATCATAGCCTTCAGTCTCACTCTTCTTGGCTCAAAAAAGCCACCCATGACCCGTGTGTATATAATATATTATTGATTATTTGATTCTCAAATGGCACATTTGCCATGGCAAGAATTAGGCCCTCTCCACGGTCCACCTCACTCACCTCATAGAGAAGAAGATGAGATAACGAAGAAAATGCCGCCCGTGTCACAACTCCTCTCAGTAAGGGCCCTAAGGGGTGGAGTCTGAGTGACACACAACACGTTTAGAGGCAGAGACCTCGAGCGGGAAGACGGCAGCATGGCTCCTCCAGTGCGGTCTTAACTTGAAGATCATGACAGTGATTCCGCGGGCCGCGGCGCGAGCGAGGCTGTGGGATTGATTGAATTGAGTTGTGCTGCCTACTGCTACACGCTACCTACTACTAAATTGTGAGTCAGTATATTTTATTTCATTTTTATATATAAAAGCGGTATTGTTGAGCACTACTAGCCACTAGATCTCCTGGCTGTCACTTTGTCACATGTTGGGGAATCACAGCGGCTCGGCTCCAGAAGTGGCGGGTGTCCCCGTCATCCTGCCAGGGCCGCCAAGAAGTTCATCACCTAAATCTTAAGTTATTAATATCTTATGAGGAGAGGACCTATGGGATTGAGAATTGAAATAATTAAATATATATGGCTTTTTGAACCAGTGCAGTCAGTGCCACAGTGCCACCCAGACGCTATCCACCAGTGCAGTGACACTTTAGATTTGCACACTGGAATTCATTTATGGACTTTTCGTTATAGATAGGTTTACACACTTCAACTTGTTGCACGCACCTGACCTAACTTATTTCATAACTTATTTTATTGTGATTTATTGTCATATTTTATATGAATTTAATTTACTGTTACATTGTGGGAATAATTATTTTCATTGCATTTAGGCTTTAGCACATTCATGTCACTTTATTTTTGATACTGTGTGGAGTGTGGGCAGGGCACTGGGGGCAACGATGATATTATATCGATGGCACAGGCACTTTATTCGCACAGCCAAGTTGTGTTTGTTAGTAGTTTCTTGATGCACTTTAAGCGCTGTAGCACAATTTATTTGTTTGTTTCATATTTTCTTTTTATTGGAAAGATTTGGAATAGCAGCTTTTATTATACACAGCCTTTATTTTTGTATGCGCTGATTTATAAATGACATTATACACATTTTTTTGAGCTTTATGTAACCTGCCATCTACTGTTCTGGCAGTGGTAATTTTTTTAAAAGTAACGAGTAACTATGCAGCACAAAAAAAAAATACTTGAGTAGAAGTATCGAAATCATCGAAAAAATGTAGTGAAGTAAAAGTAGAAGTAGGAGAAAAAAATTCTACTCTAGGAAAGTACAGATACCGCATTTCGGTACTTAAGTACAGTACTTAAGTAGTTCTACTTCGTTACTATACATCTCTGGCAATTTGCAGAGAGAGGAGAGATCAGAGAGGAACCAGACTTGATGATTCGAGATGTGCTTTGTTAATTTTTCATGTCTGGCATTCACAACAACTTTAAAGGCATTATAAACCTTCCTATCTGCATCTTGTGTTTTGCACCTACATGAGATGTCCATTGATCATGCAGTTTCATTGTGGAATTTGTTTCTGTGTATGCACAGACAGACTTCATTATACTAAATCTTCATATTGCCTGAAGTTTCCATTTGTGCTTAATCTAGAGACATGCCACATGGCACTGCAAAGGTTAATGCATGGCCTGTGTTTGTGTTTACATTTCCTGTAAAGAAACTACATATCCCATAATCCCAGGCTCTCTCAGCCTAGGGTTTTGTAGTTTAGAGCTAAACAGTAATTAGATCTGATACAGACACAAACCAGCAGATCAATATCCCCATGCAGCCTTTTCATCAGATTAGACTTCATGAGGTTCCTTCCTGGTAAAACACCTAATACTTGATCTTAAACCAGTGTGGCTCCTGGTGGCTTCTCCTTATTTCAACATACCACCATGTGGTTACCAACAGCTGTAACTTATTGTACCATTCAGAGTTATACACTGTTACTGTTATGCTACTTACTCATGACAAGTTCCCCAATCCATTGAAAGCTATAGTTAGTTAGGTTTATTCATTGTTAGCCTTCACAGTTGCTTTCTTTGTTGTATTTGTATTGTTTTGTCCTAGGTGTGTGTGTGTATTTGGAGATGTTGCCTCACCTTTCTTTGACTACTGCTTGGCTGATAGGATGTCTTGCTAGAATGCTCCAGGATTGCCCTTTACTTCTGGTCTTATATCTTTTTCTGCATACAGTAGATGGCTATAGTGGTCATAATTTCCTGGAATGCTCTGGGTTTGAAATTAAAATATAAACATTCTCATATGTTTAAAGTTCTTAAGGCTCAGAACCTGCATTAAGCAATGCAGAATTACAAATCTGCCCCCTGGGTTGAAAACCACCTAAAAGACAGCATGTCTTTTAGGTGGTTTTCAACCCAGGGGGCAGATTTGTAATTCTGCATTGCTTAATCCATAACTATATACCCCCCCCCCCCTTCTCTCCATCCCGGGTCACCCTAATGATTGAAATCCCAAGCTCCAAACTTTCCTAATTTCAATTGTGTCCTACCCTGTTGATTGCCAATTTCAATTCAGTAGAACATCTATGGATATATCACGCCCCCTACGGTTTAACCCACCTACCTTCCTAAATTGGTATGATGACTATGACTTTAATGGTAGTTAGCAATGGAAACACCCAGGCACTTAAGAGTACTCCTGCCAACTTCTAATGTTGCTCTGCCCTATCTGACCATTTTATACTTAAATTATCCTTGCCTGTGGGTCACTGTCTATGTTGGAGACACTGGCGCCTGAGTTCTTTTCTTGGCTAACCTCAAAATGAGTTCATTCCTGTGCAGAGGTTGGTATGCAGAACTATTGACAGAAGAACTCTTCTCTTGAGAGTTACTTTCTTCTATAGGATGCTTAACCACTTCAGCCCCGGAAGGTTTTATACTCTTAATGAGTGACCAGGCCATTTTTTGCGATACGGCACTGTGTTCCTTTAACTGACAATTGCGCAGTCGTGCAACACTGTACCCAAATAAAATTGATGTCCTTCTTTTCCCACAAATAGAACTTTCTTTTGATGATATTTGATTGCCTCTGTGGTTTTTATTTTTTGCGCTATAAACAAAAAAAGACAGACAATTTTGAAAAAAAAAACAATATTTTTTCCCAATAAAAACATTTAAAAAATCAAATTTCTTTATCAGTTTAGGCCAATTTGTATTCTGCTACATATTTGTGGTAAAAAAAAACTATGGGATAGATTTATGGACTTCTTTTTTTAATTGCTTTTATTAGTATTGGCTGAGATCAGCGATTGGACTGCGACATTGCAGTGGACAAACCTGACACTAAGTGACAGTTTTTTGGGACCAGTGACACCAATACAGTGACCAGTGCTAAATAATATGCACTGTTACTGTATAAATGACACTGGCAGGGAAGGGGTTAACATCAAAAGGGGGGGGTCAAGGGATTTAGTGTGCTCCTAAGGAAGGATTTCTAACTGTGGGGGGAGTGACTGATTACTAGAAACACACAATCTCACCCTTCCTGTCTGACAGAACAGCCGTCTGCCTTGTTTACATAGGCAGACGGCTGTTCTGCCAGTCCCTTTGATAATTGCGGGAGGCTGACGGCGATCGCGGCTGCCGGTTCCGGGACAAGCTCCTGCTGTGTCTAATCACGTGCATCCCTGGTGGCGCGTGCGTGCCCCCTAGAGCCTTAAAGCAAAATTACGTACATGTACGTGATTTTGCACTTAAGGACTGCCCTGCCGCAGTATACTGTATGTACAGTGGGCAGTCGTTAAGTGGGTAAATTTAAATGAAAGTCGTTTTTTTCTGAAATAACAACCATGTTATACTTCCCTGTTCCATGGCTTTGCACCAGCCCTCCTGCCCAGTGCTCCCAGAGCAAGCAGCTTGCAATGGGGGCACCTGAGCAGGCTCACTCCTGAGTCTCGGCTCTGCGTGTCCATTTACACACAGAGCCATGGCTCGGTCCTGCCCTCTCTCCCTCCTCATTGCCTCCCACTGCTGTCCCAACAAATGAGGAGGGAGATTCCCCACATAGCCAAGTCTCTCATACACATCGCTGGATTGTAATGGGGCTCAAGTAAGTATTAGGGGAGGCTGCTGCACAGAGAATGTTTTTTACCTTTATGCATAGAATGTATGAACTTAAAAAACCTTTTGCCCTTACAAACACTTTAAAGCTGTCACCAGGGGTTCCTTCATCTCTAATATTTAGAACAACTAGCCAACCAAGAAATTGCACTGTAAACACTCAAGACTATACTATCAATCACTCTGAGGCAACATGGTTAAAGGAAGTTGAGACTCAACATCTCCTCATTGTATAAAATGCTGACCTAGTTCATAGTATTTTTATTTTTATCAATTGGTGAGACTACATGAGCATAGTGGTAAGAACAGGAAGGCCCTTGCCTATTTGGCACTCCTAGATTCCTCCACAACCACCATTTTCTCTATGAGGACCAAAACTGTAGAATTATCTTTTTGACGTAGTCAATCTCAATTACACATTTCTGTAGTTTTTACATTCCCTATACTTGCCTGACTCCTCTGTCTCCTCTGAGGAAGCCCCTACATTCTTACTGGTGGTGGTTTTTCCTCATCTGACTCAACAGGAGCATGCAACCTTAGAGGAAATTATCACAAATAGGAAGATTATCTCTGCTATTTAGTCAACCTCTGCAAATGAGATCCAGATTCCCAGGCCCAGATGGCTTTCCAATATTACCAGACTAAATTCCTTGCATCACATTTAAAAAAAAGTTTACACAGAAGCATTCGATTGGGAAACTTCCCCTTCTATGAATAAAGCTGTCATTGTATTTACACCCAAAATAGGGAAGGATAGGGACCTTTGCTCATCATACCACCCTATCTCCATATTAAACAGGGAAGTAAAAATTCTAGCCAAGGTCTTGGCCTCAGAACTAGCCTATTTAGCCCTTTCCCTTAAACTTTCAGACCAGTCTGTCTTCATGCCTGGCAAAAGTGCATCTGCAAATATCAGGCAACTACACATAAACATTACTAGTGCTTGGCAAGTGCAACATCCTGGCTTTGTGGTGTTTTTAGATATAATGAAGACCTATTACACTGTACACTGGAAGTTCCTATGGAAAACCATGATAAGTATGGGTATAGGCCCCTCCTTTCTTAAATGGACTAGATTACTCCACAGTGAGCCACAGGCTAGAGTTTTCAATAATTCAGATGTGTCTGCCACATTCCTTTTGACAGAGGTTGCTGCCTCTCGCCATTACTTTTTACAATTGCAGTGGAGGCTCTTGCATGTTTAATTAGACAATCACAGGCTCTGCATGGTGTGAAATGGGGTCCCCTGGAAAAGGGCATCTCTTTATATGTGGAAGACACTCTAGTATATATTGATGGTTCTGAGGGCTTACTCATTGCTTTTTTAGAAATAATGTACTCAAGGCCCAATGTTGGTCCAGTCCACACTGGTGAAAGAACAGAATAGGTTTCCTAGAGTACAATCTAGCATGACAATTCTGTGACTCACACCAAGAAAGTTAGGCCTTCCAAGTACAAAGGTAGACTTTACAATAAGTTGACTCCTTACTTTTAAGATGACTGAATCCAAAAGGATCTTGTCTCTTAGGTCCGTGGCTTCAATGACCATACTGTTAAAGCCAACAACTGAGAATCAGGGTGTAATGCTAACCTCTTGGACAGGAGATCCAGATGATCCAGTAGGGCCCATGGAGCATCTGCCAGGAGCTTTAGTATGTCTGAGAACCACATCCCCCTGAGCCATTTAAGTGCAATGAGGATCACTGAAATGCCCATCTGGTCAATCCTGCAAGGTAAGCAATGGAGAATCTAAAAGTCATAGATCAGGTTAAACTGATCTCACAGCATCATCAGGGCCTTCACTGGCCCTGGAGACAAACTTGTTTTTTGTTGAACCTAGATGCAAGCAGGTCAACATTAGCCATCTACAATTGTGAAAAGGGACTTGAAAAAACATTCCCCTAGGTTTATAAACTAATGAATAAGAAAGTCTACTTGCCAATTTTCTATGCCTGGGACGTGAATATCAGACAGAGCCAAAAATATGAAGTTCTACCAAAGAGAGGATCAAATATAAATTCTCTTAGAGCAGCATGATTTCTGGTGCCTCCTTAAACTGATGTAGGCTACGTCCGTGGAATTTTCTGACTGGATTCTCTTTGGGTGACCTTACAAAAAGGAATCTAGCACAAAAATTTCTGAATGTTGATTGAAAAACAAATTTTCTCCAATGACAAAGTTGACCGAGTCCCCTGCACTGAAAGTTCAGGACTGCTCCCAGCCTGACAGTCTGGCATCTATCATGAGAACCTTCCATGACTGCGATGGAAAAGACTTCTCAAACTCCAGAGTGGGGGGGGGAGGGGCGGTTGGGGGAAATCTCCCGTACTAGGGAGAGTGACATAAATCCCCTGAGCACTCTGCCATGTCACAACATTAATCCCCTGAGCATAGAGCGGAGCCAAAAAACACCAAGCACATTGGTGAAGACCTGGGGAGTCATGGACAAGCCAAAGAGAAAGGCAATAAACGTATAATGCTGATTGCCTATCTCAAAAAGCAGATAGTGTTGATGAGGGAGAAAGATGGGCATATGCAGTTAAGGATTTTAATTGTCTATTGAGGCCAGAAAGTTCACAAGAAGAACTTTCAGATTCAGAAGCAGACAATCTCCTCTGTTTCAGTTTGGAAACCTTAAAAATCACAGAAACCTTAAAGGAGTTGTAATCTATGCATTAAGAGAAAAAAAACCTTCTGGGTGTAGCAGCCTCCCCAGTACCCCCTAATACTTACCTAAACCACTTCTCTCTCGAGTGATGTCCACGAGTCCCTCTGCCTCTCTCTCCTTATTGGCTGAAACACAGCTGCAGCTCCACTCACTCCCATGGCTGTCAATCAAAGTCAGTTAGCCAATCAGGAGAGAGAGGGGGCGGACACACGGAGCTGCAGCTTTGCTCGGGTGCCCCCAAAGCAAGCTGCTTGCTGTGGGGGCACTTGATGGGAGGGAGGGGCTAGAAGCAGCAACAAGGAACCCAAGAACTGCACAGAGGAGGTAAGTATAACATATTTGGTTTTTAAACAAAAATTAAAAAAAACAAGACTTTACAATCACTTTAAAAGCATTATCCTGTTGAAACGGGGTAATGACCCCTTGAGACAGGAATTTCCAGACAACAGCAAGTAGATCCTCCTACCATCACGGAGCAGGAGACAGGCTGGAAAGCATGAAGAAGGACAGTTTGTAGTCCCTGCAAATGACACTCAGGAGCAATATGTCTGAGATTTTTTGGGACCAGAAGGCAAAGAAGGTCAACAGACATACCCCCACTTTGAGTGGGGGTGCCTCATCACTGTAAGGAGGCCTTGGCACTGACGGTGGCTGGTTTTGAAGGCCATGTCTGTGTATTAAAGTATTTCCCTGTCTTGGACTTGGCATTGGAAGGCTGGGTTAAGGAAGGAACACTTCCTAACATTTGAATTAGAAGAGCTATCGGCAGTGACACATTTTTCCTGGGGGAGGAGGGAGTACTTTTAGTTCCTGTGAATTCCTTCCACCTTTAAAAGTGTAACCACTAAAGACATTTATTAGAGGCTCATCTGACCAGCATTCAAGCCAGAGATTCCTGCAAATGTAAATATGAAGGATTTATCCTGGAGATTTTGCGTCTCATCCTGAAGATTCACACAAGGTGAGTCCAGAGAACCAAGAATGTAGTATCCCGGTTCTCACCACGACCACCTGAGGGACAGCAGTTCCTAATGCACCACGAAGAGGAAATCTGGACAAGGGCACCATGGGCTGAATGTTTAAAGAGCTTTCATTCTATACTCACCACTTCAATTGGCAGGATAAATTGGGGAATCAACTTCATTGTAGCTTCACCATGCACAAAGGGCAGACCACAACCCTGGACCTGTAAATCACCCTGCAGATAACCTCAGGATTACCCTATGTGGCAAGGGGAGTACCCACAACAGGACCGAGTTTAAAGCAACATTGTAGGCAGGACCGTATCTTCCACCAAGCAGAGTCTGCTTACCTCTGTTGGGGAGTCCACCGATCCAGAAGCTGCATGAAAAGCCACAGTGGGTATGATTCAGCCTATTGATAAAAGAAATATCTTGGAACATCTTCATCCAGAGAATAGGAGATAAGTCCTCCATATGAGATGGTAAGGTTTTCTTAGATTGGAGAAGACATCCATAACGCACAAACACTAGCAAAACGCTGAGCCTAGCTGGCAGTGAAAGGGGTTATATAGGGGAATGTCCCTGCAGCCTTCTTTTTTTGCCAATGCCCATTCACATGAAAGGTGTCTGCACATAACTCTGTCATAATGATTAAAGAGCCTGTGTCCTGTATTCTATGGTTAAGAAATATATTTAGGTGCTAGAGTGTAATATAAATCAGTTGGTATTAGTCAAAATAGTGTTTAAGCAATCCATCAATGAAATTACACCAAGCAGAAAAAGGTTATACTTTCCCTCCTAAAGTATATAACATGGCATTTAGGGAAAAGTATATAGTTTTCTATTAGTTTTCCTGACATCAAGTCTTAGATTGGATTGAAAAACACACTGGGGCAAACCAGTAATAAACCACCGTTCATATTCATGGTAAAAAAGTAGACTATCAGACAGTTACAGTATAACTAGAAAAAGCCACTCTTTAATGTAAAGTTATTTTAGACCAAAAAACAGGAGATCTTCCACAGATGCCTGTGACATGTATAAAAGACAACATTCCTGTATAGGAAATTTTGCACATTTTGGGTAAAAAAAAAAGAAAGAGAACCAAAACTTATAAAGATAAACACTGAATGGTTGATATGTAACTTTTTGCAAGTCTATTATTTTTTTTTTTTTTTCATAATTCAAAGCATAATGTCAGAGGATGACCTAAAACTCCTTGAACAAAAAGTAAATACAAAAAAAACAGCAAGTTAACTTGTACACAGAACACTTTGAATTTAAATAACATGACAATCAAAACCATTGTTATCCTAAACCAAACTTGGCTAGTTAATTGTCCAGCTCAGTTACTATTACCAGGGCAAAATATTTTATATTTTTTATTAGTGTTGATTTTTTTGTTTTTTCCTATTACAAGAATTTTGATAACAAAGGGGAAACTTTTCAAGGATTTTGCAAGGAGGAAGCAAAATGCATTTACAGCAGGTTGATTTAACCTCAAAGGATTCTAAGAAAATGTGCAGCGAAAAGCTGAAAGTTAAGAATGGTTTTTGAACATTAAAGTGTGTGGCTTAAAAGCATTCCTAATACACTTAAAGCATAGAAAAGTTCTTTAATTTTTGTCTTGTTAGGGGAATCTTAATAACAGAATTGAAGAAAGTAATAATAGTAAAATAAGTGCTACTAGAAGTAGGTGTCAGATTTTCCTTTATTTGTATTATTATTGTCTTCATGTTGGCTACATTCCTTGAACCGGCAAGAAGCATGATGACTTTTCTGACATTATGTCTCACTATGCATTACCAAGATGCTCTTGAAAAAGTGCATTGTGTACTGTAATTGGCAAGGTGCTTTAGTCTTGGCTGTAGTAATAAAACTGTAGGGAAGAAACGTTTCCATAAGTTTATGGTGTTTGAAGTTAAAAAGCTGTACACAATAGCAAATACACTTTTTCCTTATGGTCACCTTTACTTGCACAGAATTGATCATGCGTTGCAAAATTCTTTAGAACAGTCTTCATACTTAACAAGTTTTCAGAGTTGCAAAAACCACCTCCCATTTGGCAACCACACGATAGTACTGATTTGTGGAAACTAGATTAAAGAGTGACTACATTGAAAATGCAGATGTTGGCTATATCTAAATCTTACTATATTTTTCAGTTTTAATAGTACAGTCTGGTTTGTATGAGTTCCACATTTTCTCCAAGGTTAGCATACATACTGTAGTTACATAACTAGTAAGGTTGAACAAAGACACAAGTCCATTGAGTTCCACAAATAGAAAATTGAACAAATAAATACATGGAAAACCTGCATATACAGAACCCTAAACCCACAGATGATACAGACAAAAGAAGAAAACAATATATTTATGGCCCAGTTTACTCCAACCGGGAAAAAAATTCAATCCTCCAATGCTATTCCCTGGATCATCAAATTATGGTTATTACTTATAAATTTTAGTAGCCAGTTAAATGCTATGTTTTAAAAAACACATTCAACTTTTTTTTAACAACAATCCAGTGAGCTGCCTAAATTAGCTCCTGAGGAAATCTAGTCCACATTTTCACAGCTCATTTTGCAAAGAAGCCTTTTTGTATGCAGAGGTTACGTTTTTTTCCTCTAGAAGCAAAGACTGCTGCCCTGTCATCTGCAACAACTTGAAAGTTAACAACTTTATACCAAGTTCCCTAAATGGACTATTATTGTATTTGTAAAAGGTGATCATATCACCCTTTCTTCTCAAGGAAGAATAAATTAACCTTTGATGTAGTTTTCATAAATGAGCCCCAATGGCCCGTTCCACTATCATCCTCATCCGGCTTCTCTGCATAGTTTAAACAAAAATATATTCTAGAGAGTGTTCGACCAAATTGTTGCCCAGCAGTCTGCTGTTTAACCGTGATCTCGTTCAAATTTTCCTGGCTTAGGTTTTTTTTAACATTAAACTGTTTTCTGCTTTTAAAACTCTTGTGAGTGTTTAGACAGGTTATTTAAATGCTCGCTGTAAATTTAAATGCTTATTGCTTGCTTTTTGTTCAAATATACATTCATTTTTTTTTTCAAAGCCTGGTTTCATTACACTCCTATATGTTAATCTAAATGACAGTTTTCAGCTAAATATCAGAGGAAAATTCCATCCTGAATCAGTCTTGAAATATGCATAACTGGCTTGTAATTGTCTATCAAGCATAAATGCTGTGTGTGTAGCATGTAACGCATCCTGACATGAAAAACACAATATTTTTTAAAGGACTTTGCTTATTTCATGACAGCTTGAATTATTTGCTTAGATTGTTTAAGTTCTTTGTATCTTTGTATGTGTGTGAATCGAAATAAAAAAAAAAAGAAAAAAACAGCAATGAGATTAAGACCTAATTAAAAATACCTTTGATAAAGAAAAGAAGCTCTCACATCTAAGGAATGCAATACAATCCCAATTATCACTTCCACTTAATTACTGTAACCTGGAAGCATTTGAGCAGCCGTTGGATATAACATTGTTAAATTTTAATAGAGATGCGTATGTATTCAAATTTATGGAAATCTGTTTTCAACTTTCCAAGGCAGTTCTGTGTCGAGCTCCCAATGGAAACAAGAATTTGGTCTCCGCTGGATTATTCAATTGAATAAAAAATATAAAATTAAATATATAAATAATTCATAGTCAAAAACGATTTGAGCAGCACCAATCACTGAATCCTTGTCTTGGAGATAATGCCCCTGTGCTGTCTACAAAGAGGATCAACTGTGTATTGCAGAATGTTAGCTAAGTGCATTTTGCTAGCTGGTGCTCTTTTATTCCATATGCTATAGCTTGCTGTGTACCTTTAACTTAATGAGAAACAATGCTATTCTTATTCACAATGTTTAGTAAAATTAGTTGACACAGATAATATGCTGCACAAGCAAGCTTGGCATTTATCTGTAATATGTTTATTAAGTTGGTTAATGTATCTGTTAGCCAGAAATACATTACATTAAACAGTATGTCTGACTGTCCTTCTCTGGTACCCGTAAAGTCTGCAATGTTCTAATTTTCTCTTTTGAGCACAATAAACAACTATCTAAAGGGACAGCATCTAACTAAACTTAGATATCTGTGATGCAAAGAACAGTATTAGTTTCTTTTATATCCATTTTTATATAAAATGATATGCAGTAGCCATTGTCTTATCAGATTCCCCCTCAAACCCACAGTTTAGATGTAAGGACATTCCAGCAGGTTGAAATAAATCACCTCATGGCTCTAGATATATCCTGAGTACTGTGGTGACATTCCTGTTTTTGGAGGGTGTGGGATCTGCCCATCTAGGGGAAGGAACTCAAGAAAGAGTAATGATCTCCAGTGAAATGGAAGATATGGAGCAGTGTACATGTCCATGATCCCTTAAGTGGGGGTTTCTCAGTGATGGAAGTTAATCAATTTTTTCATTAGAGTTATAGAAATATGTTACCAATATTAATCTTCCAAAAGCACAAATGCATTCAGTATTGATTTTATTATGAATATGTACCAGTAGACTGATTTACTTACTAGCTTCACAGCTACAGGTTGACAGATTGGACATATCCCCCCATTCTCCAGGCATCTTCTTTTTGGTTATGTGACAACAAGCAGGGTCCTTTTATATCCTCCAGCAGTGGGCAATCCTTACGTGTACACAGCATTACATGAGTACCTTTCTGTGAAGCAACACTGTGAGGCCAGGCCAGCATAATGGCATGATTAGGCCCTAGGCTTTCAGGAGATGGACTGAATGTTGTTGGGCATCATTTCATCCAGAAGACCAATGCCAGCAGCAGGAGCAGAAGAGTGTCTTTGGAGCACAGGATGGGGGGAAAGGGATTAATGCAGAGAAAGCTACTCATTTTGTCTTATTTCTTTTAATTTCTATGGGCATTGGGCTTTATAGATTTTAGAGTTTCTGACATTGAGTCACCAGCCTGTCTTACTTTTTGAAGCTCTGTTATGTAGTATTAAAACCTACCTTTGCCTTAAAAACATAAATGGGCAAGCATTACGATTTTTACTTGCAAAAGATACATGCTATGTCTCTTCTGCAATAAAACGTGCTTATTTTCCTGTTTGCAAACTTCTTTAGAATGTAAACTGAGCTAGCATGTTAGGATGATATATCATCATTCACAACCTGGTTAATCAAAACAGCGGAAGATGCCATACCAGCAGGAAGCCACCTTTAGTGCCCGCAAGGGAGCTTAGAGACATTGGGGTTGATTTCCTAAAACTTGAGAGTGAAAAATCTGGTGCAGCTGTGCATGGTATCCAATCAGCTTCTAAATTCAGCTTGTTTAATTAAGCTTTGACAAAAAAAAAAACCTGGAAGCGGATTGGCTTCTATGCAGAGCTGCACCAGATCTTGCACTTTCCGGATTTAGTAAATTAACCCCATTGTATCACTGGCAGGGAGTTAAGTATAGGGGTTTACTTCCACTTCTACAAAAAGTCCAGCAGGAGGACTGAGATTGCTATAGTAGATGGATGGGGAGTAGAACTCAATCCAAGAGAGTCCCCAAGAGATATAAAAAGCTGGTAAGTGATTAAACTCACAAGCATCTCCCCAAAAGTTAAAGATCAGTTTTCATTCTGCTGACCCTTTATTACTCAATGCAACAGAAATTAAGATGTGGTGAATACTGTAATAAAATATATTGAACAGTTAGGTAACAGGAATGATAATTGCTTACACGTCTTATAAATTCAAAGCTAAATATATATTCTAGAGTGAAAAGTTTTGTGAGTATTGATTCAGAGACTACTAAGGCTTACTCATAATCAATATTATTTCTCTGTTTATTGGAAAGCATTATTGTATTGAATTATGAAAGTTAGATTACAGCTGCATTGCCAGTTTTCTGTGAAAAGTCAATTTAACTAGCAGTTTAGCTGCAATGTTGTCTTACTTTTATCTTTTATTAAGTTATAAAAATGCTATACATGTTATCAGATTTAATATCCCAGTACAGGATCATATAAGACTAATCAGATTTCGGTTCACTGCTGTCTGATCAGCTGAGATATGGCTTCAGTTTTCATTGCTTTACTGAATGAACCCATAGGTCTTTGTATATACAGTATAATGTGTAGCATGAATTAGTACAGAAAGTTTGCTATATCATTGGAAATCCATCTATATCAGTTAATGTCAGTAATGGATTTGTGCAACTCTATCACCTGCTAGTTATCTATTATATCGTTGGGCAGTTTTGAACATGTGATTGCATGATACTGTCTTTAAATGATTCGTTCACCCAGCAGCTCCAGAACAGTCACCTAATAAGTAGAAAAGCCAGAGGCTGAAATTGACATTAGGGAACTTGACCTTGATTAGTTGCTATTGCCAACTTTATTAGGCTTCAATCTTCATACATTTTTAACTAAAATATCTGGGAAGTTTCTGACTTTCCTTGTTATCAGGAGAGCTTACCGCAAAGATGAGCTTTCACAGCACCACCAGTAGTGGCTTTCAGTGCACATATGTTGCAAAATCATCATAGGAAAAATATTATGACATCATAATGCAAAACTCACAATGACATAATCTGTGCACAAAAGCATAAAGTAGTGAAACTACTCTTGCTACCTTTATCAGCATCCTTAGAGCAAAAATATCTAAGGGTATAAAGAACTGTCCTCCGCTAAAACAAATGATAAAACCTTGAAGTTTAAGTATAAGCTCCAATCGCCCCATAACCCTTTACTATCACATATGCATAATTCGTCCTTTACCCCAGTTTGGGAATCCCCATCCTCATTCCACAAATGATCGGCAGTCGGCTACCTACAAATCAAGCACTTCCTGGCCCAATGCATCTGCACTGACTCTACCTTGCCTACTCATTTGAACACATTCGCCTTCATGATCCACACACCTGTGGCCTTATCTCTTTAATTTACTCTAGACTCTCAGACTCCCGTAGTCGAACTCCCCCGTCTACACTGCTAAGTGGGAACAGGATTTAGGGACCTCACTAGACCCCGAGGACTGGTCCAAAATCTGGCTGACAACAAAGGCAGCTTCACAAAATATAGTGGCTTCAGAAACCAATTACAAAGTAATAATGCGCTGGTAATTAGTACCAACACGTATTGCAAAATGCTTACTGTCCTACCCTTTAGTATGCTTTCGTGGCTGCCCTGATGTAGGTATGCACATGCACATCTGGTGGCCGTGCCCTAAAGTGCAAGAGTTTTGGCAGGCAATCTTCCACATTCTCTCCACCCTTATGGATGTGTCCATTTCACCAGACCCCTCTTTAGCTCTTTTAAATATGAAGCCAGACAACGTCTCTAAATTTCGCCACAAACTGTTCTTGCAAGTCACGACAGCAGCCAAACAAACCATAGCAAAGGCTTGGAAATCCCCACACTTACCTTTACTTGAAGTTAAACATAGAGTCACCAATGCTATGATCCATGCCAAAATTGACGCTGTCTTGACGGAAAAGGTCGAGAAATTTGATAGACTCTGGCACCCTTGGATAGATCATTTTCTCCCCTCCAATTTCGACAACTCACTTTTATTACCATAAACCAATTCCGGGAACTGATCGAATCTACTCATTGAGTACCCGTCCCCCCCCCCCCCCCACTGGCGACTTACCCTCCTCCCTCCATCTACTCTTCTTCCCCCCCCCCCCTTCTCTCCTTTCTTCTTCCCTCTCTTTTCTCTTTCTCGCTACTTTTCAGTTCAGTGACCCCCCTCTCATTTGCTGCCTGTAACCCCTAGATTCCTCTGTCTCAGTCCATGACCTTGATGTTCCTTTTTTCCCCTATTCCTTCCCAAATGAGATTTGATAATAGTGCTACTGCTTTTCTGTGAGATGATTTGGCATTGGCGGTGCCCTCCCAC